>NW_024543066.1:45612500-45792500 GCF_018167655.1 Microtus oregoni
CTCCCCAACTGCACACCAGCTGGGCTCATGTGTTCAGATACGCGAGCCCAGAGGTGGTTAGCTCACATTCCAACCTTAACAACCCCAGACCACTGATGGAGAAGACCGACTTACAGAAACCTAGTGTGCAGGTCACCTGGAGGGATGGGCCTGGACAGGGAACCAAGAATCCTTTTCCAACAGATTTCGAAGTGTTGACAAGCTGCTGGAGGCCACGGGCTGGAAAACACTGCTCAGAGAATGAGAGAGAAACACCTGCTCCCTAACACGGTGTGGGTAAAATGTGGGAATGGAGTGCCCTCCCCTTGTCAGCAGATGGTGTGACTTAGGTGGGTGGCTCTTCCTTTGGGCTTCAGAAGAGTGAAGGAGTTGGGCTTGTAGGCTTACGTGTTAATTCTCTCCACATCTTTTCTTTCCTGTTTTGTTTTCTAATTGTGTGTGTTGAGGGGGTGCAGTTATATATGCACATGTTCATCTTGATGTGTGCCTGTGCATGTGTGAGTGCATGCATGCATATATGTGTACATGCATGTGCATGCATGTATGTGTGTGTCTGCCTGTCTGTCTGTCTGTTTCTGTATGTGGATGCCAGAGATTGATGTCAGGTGCTTTCTTCCTCACTCCCCACATTCTTTATTCATGTGGTATGTGGACACAAATGCGGGTACACATAATGGCAAAAGGTGCCAACCCCCCTGCAGCTGGAGTTATAGGCAGTTATGAGCGGCCCAGTGTGGGTGCTGGAAATTGCCCTTGGCTCCTCTGTAAGGGCAGTAGGTGATTTTAACCACTGAGCCATCTTTACGGGTCCTTTCTATTTATTGTGAGACACAGTCTCTCACTGAAGCAGGAGCTTACCGATTCATCTGGGCTGGCAACCAATGAGCTCCAGGGAACCCCAGTGTTACAGACACATGCTATCCCGATCAGCTTTTAACAGCTGCTGGGGATCTGAACTTGTCCTCATGCTTGCCCAGAAAGGACTTCAAGACTGAGCCATTTTTTGAATAACATCCCCCACCTCATTGCATGCATGTGTCAAAACGGAAGGAGAATAACTCCCCCCCCCCCCATTGTTCTTACTGGCATGCTCTGGCAATCCCTCACTCTATAGCAGTATGTCATGGACCACCTTGACATCATGAGTTGAATAGCTTCATCCTGGGATCCATCCTCAAGAGCCTCCTAGTAAACACATGATGTTCTTATTAATCAATGGCTGACTGTGTTCCTGCCTACCAGTGGGCCAGATGCTATGATGGAATCCAAAGAAATGAATTAAGTTCAAGAGAGAAATGCCACCACAAACTCCTTGAACATGGAGAGATGATGGCGCATACTTCTTGGCTCTTGTACCTAAAAAGCTCAGTTATAGAGCATCTTGGACAGCCCTGGGCTCCATTTCCTGTTTACTCTGAGTCCTGTTGTCCTCTCTGCATGCTTCTTGTGTCCTCCTGAGGCTGATGTCTGTCCCAGTCCTGTCCGTGTACACCTTAATTTTTTTAAGAATGTGCATTCCCAGAGGGCAGAACCCCTGTCTCTGATACAGCATCGGGTATTGGTTAGAACCATCCTTGGAGTACAGTAGCATTCTGCAAATCCTGATCCTTGGGCTGGAGAGACGGCTCAGCAATTGAGAGTACTGGCTGCTTCCCAGAGGACCTGAGTTCAGTTCCCAGCACCCACAGAAGAGGGGGAGACTCACAACATCCTCCAATTGCAGGGATCTGACACCCTCTGCTGGCCACTGTAGGTACTACACATACATGCGCACATGCTCGCGCACCGCACACACACACACACACACACACACACACACACACACACACACTCTACATAAATAAACCTAAAAAATCAAACTGTGACTAGATGCTCTGTAAGAGTCACTGTAAGTGGACAAACTTGGACTCCACATTCCTCTGAATGTCCTGGACCATCACCAATCAGCTTAGTGTCATCCACAGAGTCCATGCTGGAGGTGGAAATTGAGTCAGCTTCCTCAGATTCACAAAGGCGCTTCATGGATGTTGGGGCTTTCATGTCTGACCTTTGGAAGCCAGCCCCGACTTCCCCTGCACACTTTCTCTTAGCTGCCAACACATACTCTCGTATTCACTTACACTTCCATCCTACCGCTTGCACGTGAAAAACACTCAGCGCACCCTGATGGAAACACTGAAATGTCACTCAGTTACCGCTCCGGCCCTCGGTCTAGCATCTTCCAGGGTTTGTCTGTTCTCCTACTCAGCTGTCATCGCTGATTCAGATACAAACTGTTGAATCGGTCATCCTCAGCTTCTTCATGCCTAGCATGGGCGAGTGGAGGGAGAATGTGAGACTTGGACAACAGCAAAGGAAAGCCACAACCTGGCCACTGTCCCGTGTCCCTAGACTCCCTTGGCAGTGGATGCCATTCGTGATTAGGTAGGAGGTCCTCCCTGCCCTTCATCTTCTCTGAACCCCTGAAATGGACATTGAGAGGACCATCCATCTCTACAGATGCCACATGTTGGAGGATGTTGGGAAACTGGGGTTTGTCTAAAGGTTTGCGCCATCAAGGGCCATTGACAGCCAGGCTTGACAATGTAATTCTCTCTAAGGGCTTTAGATTTCCAGTCTGTTTCCTTCCCAGTCAATACCATGTGCCAATAAATGTAACCACAAGATATTGCTGAGTCAGTCTTAAGTCTGAACACCATCTCCTAGCAACAGGCTTCCTTGCTGTTTGTTTCCTTGGCTTTTAGTCTCACAGCCTCTGCCTCCTGAAGGAGTTGTAGGGTCCCAGGGAGGCCTCGCATCTCTGTGCTTTGCTGCTGGCTAGACCCCAGCTCCATCCTCACAAGCCGAGCAATTTTCCTCACTGACAGAAGATGCTCCATTGCATCTTCTGCATGGACGCATGCATCTACTGACCCTTCTCGTATGTCCCTTAGCAGCTCCCACATTTGGCTTTGCTCCCACACGACACCATCTCTTTTCCATCCCCACCAGGTCTCAGACAGTTGTGATCTTGGGAAACACAGGTTGTGGGCCACACTGTCAGCAGGGCCTCCTCCCGAAGCTGTACTTTCTCCTTTCCCTCTCTCTCCTCTCCGTGGGCTGGCGTGAACCAAACTAAAGTCTTTTATGGTAAACCTTATTATTTTTTTAATAAAAGCCAGAAAGCTGTCAATTTATTTTAATATCCCAAGTGTGTTTTCCTTACCTGCTGCGCTGGTTTGTTTTTGTCAACTTGACACAAATCTGGAGTCATCTGGGAAGAGAAAATCTCAGTTGAGAAAGCTGCCATCAGCTTGGCCCATAGACAAGTCTGGGACATTTTCTTGATTGGTTATTGATGATTGACATGAAAGGATCCAGCTCATTACAGCCATGGTCACTGCTGAGCAGGTAGTCCTGGGCGGCTCACGAAAGCAGGCTCAGTAAGCCTGGGGAACAAGCCAGCAAGCAGTTTCCTCTGTGGCTTCTGTTTCAGTTCCTGCCTCCAGGTTCCTGGTTTGACTTCCCCTAGTGATGGACTGTAGTCCAGACCTGTTAAGCACGCCCTCTTCACCCACTAGCTCTAGTTAGGATGTTTATCACAGCAACCTAAGCAAACTACTACACCTGCTTTTAGCCTTCTGAGACACCAGGCCTGACACAAAGAGGAAATGAGGCTTTAATTTAGTCCCAGGGTCGTTGCTCTTGCAGGGCTGGAGGAGTGACAGCTCGCCAGCCTTGTTGGCATCTCTGTGCAGATGGGAGCGGACTTCCCTTCTCAAATCACTCTGCTGCCATTTGCTGAGAAACTGTCTTGTAAATACACAACTCTGTAATGACCGTGCTGTCAGAAATAGCTTAGAGTTATTCAATCCACAGGAGTTAGCAGCCCTGAACAGGCAAGTCTTCGCTTCTTGCTCACCCCAATCCCTTGGCTTGGTTGTAGAAATCGTGGCAGCCCTCTCAAGATTTCAGGGTCAAGGCACCCTGCTTTGGACACAAAGTCACCAACCTGCTTTGTGTCTTTGTTGATGAGGAGCTAGAAGCCCAATTTGATTTGATGCTTTAAATAACCTTTTATTGTTTCATTGCACTATATATTTTTCTTCACTCCCCTCTCTTCCTCCCCTCTCTCCCATGATCCCCATGCTCCAAATTTACTAAAGAAATCTTGTCTTTTTCTCCTTCCTGTGGAGATCCATTCATGTCTCTCTTAGGGTTCTCTTTGTTGTCTAGGTTCTCCGGGGTTGTGGATTGTAGGCTGATTTTTCTTTGCTTTATATTTAAAAGCCACTTATGAGTGAGTACATATTATATTTGACTTTCTGGGTCTGGATTACCTCACTCTTTTTTCTTTTTTTTCTTTTTTTTTTGGTTTTTCGAGACAGGGTTTCTCTGTGGTTTTGGAGCCTGTCCTGGAACTAGCTCTTGTAGACCAGGCTGGTCTCGAACTCGCAGAGATCCGCCTGCCTCTGCCTCCTGAGTGATGGGATTAAAGGTGTGTGCCACCACCGCCCGGCCGTCACTCTTTTTTCTAGATTCATACATTTGCCTGCAAATTTCAAGATGTCATTATTTTTTACCCCTGATTAATACTCCATTGTGTAAATGTAAATAAAGTACATTTTCTTTATCCATTCTTCTGTTGGGGTCATCTAGGTTGTTTTCAGGTTCTGGCTATTATGAATAATGCTTCTATGAGGAAAGCTGAGCACATGTCCTTGTGGTATGATTGAGCATCCTTTGGGTATATACCCAAAAGTGGTGTTACTGGATTTTGGGATAGATTGCTTCCTAATTTTCTGAGAAATCACCATACTGATATCCAAAGCAGCTATAAAAGTTTGCACTCCACTGGCAATGCTGGAGTGTTCCTCTGAACCCAATCCTCTCCAGAATAAACTATTATCAATGTTTTTTTATCTTGACCATAGAATCTCAGAGTTATTTTGATTTGCATTTCTCTGATGGCTAAGATGGTTGATCATTTCCTTGAATGCCTTTCAGCCATTTTAGATTCCTCTGTTGAGCATTCTCTGTTTAGGTCTGTACTCCATTTTTCATTGGATTATTTGTTCTTTTGATCACAAGTTTCTTAAGTTCTTTGTATATTTTGGAGATTGGTCCTCTGTCTGATGTGGGGTTAGTGAAGATCTTTTCCGATTCTGTAGGCTGTCGTTTGTCTTGTTGACCATGTCCTTTGCTTTACAGAAACCTTTTAGTTTCAGGAGGTTCCATTTATTGTTTCTCTCAGTGTCTGTGATACTGGGGTTATATTTAGGAAGTGTTCTCCTGTGCCAATGCGTTCAAGTGTACTTTCCACTTTCTCTTCTATGAGGTTCAGTGTGGTTGGTTTTATGTTGAGTTTGATCTATTTGGACTTGAGTTTTGTTCATGGCAATAGATATGTGTCTATTTTCATTCTTCTACATGTTGATATCCAGTTATGTTAGCACCATTTGTTGAATATGCTTTCTTTTTCTATTTTCTATTTTTGGCTTCTTTGTCAAAAATCAGGTGTTCATAGATGTGTGAATTGATATCCGGGTCTTTCGATTCAATTCCGTTGGTCCTCCTGTCTGTTTTTATATCAATACCAGACTTTTTTCAGCACTATAGATCTGTAGTAATGTTTGAAGTCAGGGATTGTGATGCTTCAAGAAATTCCTTTATTGTACAGGATTATTGTTTTGGCTATGCTGTTTTTTTCGTTTGTTTGCTTGCTTTTCCATATGAAGTTGAAGTTGAGTATTATTCTTTCTGTGAAGAATTTTGCTGGGATTTTGATGGAATTTTGCATTGAATCTGTAGGTTGCTTTTGGTAAGATTGCCATTTTTACTTTTACTATGTTAATTCTACCTACCCAAGAGCATGGGAGATCTTTCCACTTTCTCATGTCTTTGTCACTTTTTAATTTTTTATTTATACCTATTTTCCTGGCAGGGAGTAGGAGTGAGCATGTGAGTGCAGGCACTCATGAAGTTCAGAAGAGGCGCCAGATCCCCTGGAGCTGGGAGTTATAGGCAGCTGGGAGTCATCCCATGCTGGTGCTGGGGCCTGAACTCAGGTGCTCTTGCCGAAACAGTATGCACTCTTAACCACTGAGCCACCTCTACCGCCCCTGACCTAACCTTATATAATGAGATCCATTTGCTTGTCATAGATGTGGACTCTCGGTGGATTCCTCGCTGTTTGCTTCCTGTGTATTGACTTTATCCTCAGAGCAGCCTTCTCCCCGGATAGTGAGATGTAGGCTGTGCATATCCATCAATCAGCTTACAAAGCACACATTCCCCCAACAGCATCAGGAGAACTGCTGACTTCACGCCGATTGGACCTTCTGTGGGACGCATGTGCAGCACCTAACCAGTCAGTGTGACCTCTGCCATGAAATGTGTGGCATTGGGCCAGAGCAGAGTGGACGTTTCAGAACCAGGTAGCTCCCTAGGCTGAAAACAGAGCTGGTGGGAAGATAGCCACGCATTCTCCTGATGGAAGGATGATGCTAAGCTGCTGATGGCCGTCATTTGTGGACGGCTTCTCTGTGTCTTGAGTGCCCAGAATAACCTGTAACTACGGGGAGGTACTAATTTTACTCCCGTTGAAAATAGATAGGAAAACTGAGGCTTTTACATAAGGAACATGACTGGTAAATATCAGAGTGGAAATATGGCCCAGAGTCTGTCAGAGCCCATGAAAACAAGGCTTTAGGATCTCAGTTGCCTGAAGCGGTGCTTTCCTCAGGGTCTCAGTGAGAGACAGATGGCAAACAAGCCAGCAAGTTATTTTGAAAGGATGTGGGTGCGGTGTAGGGAAGCCATGGGAATAGTGATGCACCCTGGGGCCAGTAACCCAGGGAGGACTTTTCCTCCCCTAAAGTGAGAGGGGTAGAGGGAGGCAGGTCGCCCATAGTGTGGACAGTACCCAGAAAGTGTCCCACCAGCAAGTCAGAGTGCCTCCTGTTCCCTCCAGCTTGCTCCCATCCTCCCAACATGTGGAGAGAGGTGCAGTGGTCACTAATGGGAAACTCACCAAAGAGCCTCCTGAGCAGTGGTCAGTTGGAGAAGGGTGACTGGAGGGTCAGGAAGTGTAAACAAGGGATACCAGCATGAGAAACTAGGGTTCAGGGGACTTTGATGTAGCTAGGGAGAATGTATGAACAGGAACAGCACCAGGCGGTATCACTTAGGACTTTATTCAAGATCTTCTTTATTGCCACTTTTTACAACAATAATACATTGTTTATTTTTACTTAATTGTTTGTTAGTCATTTACTTTATTGTTTTTTATTTAATAGTTGTTTATTGTTTTGCTTGTTTTATTATTTTATTTATGATATTTGTTTATGTAACTTTTTGAATAGTTACAGTCCATTTGTCCCTTCATACAAATATACAGCCAATCTTCAGCCAACCCTTTCTGAGCGTGGTACTAGGTCTAGTGAAGAGGGAGGAAGCATGGTGCCCTCCCTCCAGTCTAATGGTGGGACTTCAATGAAAGGAAACAAGGCAGACCACTGCCTCATAATGTACCTCAGCAGAGCGTGCTGAGGGTCACTGTTTCCCCTTGAGGCCCCAGGATTCATCACTGTCTGACCATGTGACAGATCTCACTAACCCAGGCTGGCCTTGTCCCAGCAATCTTTCTACCTTTACCTCTCAAGCTTTTGGGTTCAGGACTCCATCACCTCGGTCAGCTAAGCCAAAAGATAATCTTAAGCAAGTCCAGTATGGTGCTTGTTAACTGTGACTCTCCTATGTGTGACTTCAAATTGTCCTATAGATTGTAGGCCACTGTCTGGGGTCTCCTTTGGTAGGTGAGGAGAAGCAAGGCTCGAAGATAAAACCGTTTCCAAGAGGGTAAGACCAGGCTTTGGCATCCACCTGCTCCTGTTCAAAACTGACCCCGATGAACATGAGTCTAGATTTCAGGTGACGGCTGGGAGCCTGGGGTCAGATCAGCAGGTCACTGGGATTAACACAGTCTTCTGCCTTCTGCCTAAGCACGGATGAGCTCTTAGCCTCTGATGCAAAGATTTGGCACAGCCATCTGGAATGTGTCAGACATGAAGATCAAGCAGACACCGAGAAGCCTCGTCCTCTGCTGTGCCCAGGTACTCCACTCCCTGCACCAACCCCCAGTGCTGCCTGTAGCCAGACCGTCCACCCCACTGCCAACTCAGTTCTTTACCTCCCTCATCCTCTGTCCCCAGCTGAGCTGTGACCCTCACAAACCACCCCAAAGAAATGGCTGCTGGACTAGCTCTGTGTGGAGTGTTTGCCTAGTGGGCAGGAGGTCCAGAGTTCTAGAGTTGGAGCTGTCTTGGTGCCCCAGTCCTAGAGATGGGGGACGCAAATTAGGCAGTAACTACATGATACACGATGGGAGTATCTTAAGCTTTCTTCTCCTTTGTAACCAACAGCTCAACAGAGTACCATACATGCTGGCTTTTGGTAACTGTGTAAGGGGACAGGGACTCCAGCACCCTGCTCTGAATATCCTTCCCACTTTCATTGTGTATTAGGGGTCAGTCCCCAGGCTTCACAAGGCCTCTGTCACTGCTTGGTTCTCCAGCTTGGAAACATGGTTCGTTGCTATCAGCTTTATCTCCACAGGGAGAGAGTCTTAGCGTACAATGTCTGAGTGTGTTGTCCAATGCGTTCATCAGCTAGCTCAGCTGATCTCTGAGGTGGACAGTCTGATTAGCCCTGGTTTACAGTGCAGAAATTTGGCTCAGTGAGGAGAAGTGACTCACCCAGAGTCCATTGCGTGTGTGTGTGTGTGTGTGTGTGTGTGTGTGTGTGTGTGCCCAAGTGAGCTAGGCTGGCTGAGCAGCTCACCCCAGGACTGCCTGTGTCTGCCTCCCCAGTGATGGGATTCAAACTCAAGTCCTCATGCTTACAAAGCAAGTGTTTTACTCATGGAGCCATCTTCCCAGCCCTTCAACTCTCTAATTATTTTTTTAAAAAAATGAAGATTTGGGGTCCAAAGAAGAAGGCAAATTTATTGCATGGGATTATCTAGAGAGCTGGTCATTGAGTTACGACTTTCTTTTCTGGCCAGAAATCTTTCTGCAATGCAAAATGCAGGGTGCTCTCACCCCCATTGCCTAAGGAGATGGGTGACATGCCCTCTGAAACTCGACTCTTAGACTGGACTCGGGAATGGGAGCAGGCGTTTGATTCCTGCAAGCATGAAGCTGTTTTCTCACTTCTTGGTTACAGGAGGCCATTGGAGCTCCTGATTTTCCACATCTGAATCTTTGGTCTAGGAGGAAGCAGCCTGGGCTCATATGTCTTTGGGGGACATGGGTGTATGGGCCACTTAGGCGTCCAGTCAGGGCCCAGGGGAGCTGAGTAACCTAGAGCTTTTGATGCCAATCCTGTCAGAAAGGCTTAGCCACAGGAATCCCCGGCCTGGGGCTCAGGGCAACAAAGGCTGGCTTTTATCACAGCTTCCTATTGACACTGGAAGTTTGAGATGAATAAAATGAAAGGCCAGAACAGGCCTAAACAACTCAGCCCCAGGTGAGACATTCAGGCTACTATTGTAGGCTAAGCCGCTAGAGACACACAGAAGCCTGTTTGTGTAGGGGTTAGGAAGTCGTCTTGCAGGCCAGGCAGGGATAGAGAATTTGAACCCAGCCCAGGGGCTACTGTGCCCCTGCCTCCATCTCAGCTGGGCTTGGGGGTCACTGGCTATTTGTATGTGGTGTGAAAGAGAGGGACTGCATGGCTTGCATGTCAGGGTGCTGATGGAGTGGAAGGTTGAAATGTCCTGGCTTTAACCCAGGCATTCCCGCTCTAAAAGGCCCCACCATCTACTCTGCCTCTTTGTAGGTGCAGGTTCAGGGGTGGCTCTGAGATTCAAGAGCACATACTATTTTTGCAGAGGGCCCAAATGTATGCATACACATACATGAATGTGTGCTTGTATACACGTGTGCATGCATTCATGCTCATGCACACACCACACACACACACACACAATTAAAATCCCATCTTTTGAAGATGCAGGTTTAGGGGATCCAAAGAGAGAAGACAGCATGCGGGGCCACCCATGGAACCAGCCATTGGGGCGGGACTTCCTCTTTCTGGTCAGCACCAGAAATGCAGACCGTGCTCAGCCTTAATGGACCTTCCAACATGATCTGACTCTCTCGAAGTTCTTCAGTGCCTCATCAGCCTTGCATCAAAGAGAGAGAGACTAACAGCTCTCTTGTCCTGACTTCTGTACTTATACCAGCCCCGACAAAGCTGGAAACTGACAGGAATTCCCCAGGATGTGATGACTCTGCCAGGCCCAGGTCCCACAAGCCTACGAGCCGGGCATTTAGAACTGGCTGTAGGCATTTGCCACACTAAGGACAAGGGAACCTGCATTCATGAGGGCAGGGAAAGAGAGTAAGTGAAGGCAAGCACGCAGGTTGGCTTTCTTTTCAGCATGCTGCCAGGATGCCTGACTCTGCTGATACAAAAGATGTCTAAGCCAGGGAAGCCCCATTGCCGGCAGCAGCTTCTTGCCTGGGACCTGACTAGTAATTATTATCCCTTTCCTTTGACTTTTTCTCTGTGCAGCAGCAACATTCCTGCTAGACTTGGAGCTGAAAAACAGCACCATGTCAAGCTTAAGAGATTTATAAACAGTGGAAAAAAGCGCAGGCTTGTTTTCCTTTGGTTCATTTTCCTCTCTGTGTGGCCGTGGGGAGGGAGGCTGGCAGAGGGAGCTTGGTGACAGGAGTCAAGTCAGAGTGGGGAGGACACAGATGTGTAAGGCACCCAGGGTGTCCATGGGCCAGAAGCCGAGTGTAAGCCAAGGATGCGGAGAGGCTGCCGAAAGCCCTGCCAAAACTGTCCCTGTTGGCAACGAAGCAGGTATCTACACATCGCGGTATATGTGCCATTAACACGGCCCAGGCTTTATCTGGAGAGGATTTATAGATATAGAGCTTATGTAAGCCGTGGAGCCAGGAGGACAGAACTGATTGTCCCTCTGGTACCCTTGCTGAGGAGGGAAGGTCTGGTCAAGCTGAAGCGGTATTTCTATATCACAAGGAGAAGCATGCTAGGCATGCTAGTGACTGATCATGTTGGAAGGTCCACCATGCAACATTAATCAGATTGTGAGTCTCCAAGCTGGTGCAGACTCAGCAGGCCCTCAGACTTGGTCATTCACTTTGTACTGTCCATTGTGTGAAAGAGCAGAACACTGGAAATCTGCAGCCTGTTCCTTCATGGTCACACCCTTTGCCCTAATCCTTTCCTGTGTATATGGGATGTTTTGCTTTAGATGCCTTTGGATAAATGGGGACATGCGGCTTTAGGTAGTCACACTTTCCCACTGCCTCTTCAGATGCCTAGGTTTCTCCTCCCAGTGAGAACAACGGAGAGGGCCAAGTATCAAGGAGGCAGCCTGAGGGGCCCACTTTCCAATGGAAGCACTGGAGAAGCAATGGTACTGGGGTCAGTTCCACTGGCTCTGAGTAAGGTTTGAGCAGAGCTGGGATGGGAAGAGAGGGCCATAGAAGGTCTTCTTGTATCTTAACTCTTTTCATAGCCTCACTCAAAGGCCAAGGCAGAAGTGCCCCTCTGGTAGCATGAGGGAGGGCTGCTGGCCCTGAAGACTCAGCATTCGGCAGATGTCTATGTTGAGGGCGGTCCACTGTGAGCTTCCCATTCACCCACCCACCCATCACCACGGCCCCACTGTAGGCCTTTCCCTTCTCCTCATTTCTGCTTCCTCTTCTCCTTCCTTGTCCCCTGACTTTTCTACTCTTTCTTCTCCTCTTCTTCATCACCCCACCCCTCCCTCTATGGTCAAGTCCCCCTTTTCTACCTCCCCTTCCTCCTTCTCCTCATTCCCTTCTCCCCTTCCTCCTTCTCCTCATTCCCTTCTCCCCTTCCTCTTTCTCCTCATTCCCTTCTCCCCTTCCTCCTTCTCCTGGCCCCAACACAACAGTGCCTGGGCTGCATTCCTAATGATTCCCCGCTGCTTCTGTCAACTCTCGGGGCCCAGCTTTCCTAATTGGAAAAGCTCACAGGCTGCGAGCCTGTTTTGGAGAGGTAGTCACCAGGAGCCTACAAAGCTCCTTGCAGAGGCTGGGAGCCTCTTCCTGGCACTGTCCTGGTTTTCACATAGAATTGACAGGCACATGCCTGCAGACAGCCCCGCCCTCTCCCCCCTCCCCCGGAGATAGATCATGAGTGCATGCCTGTATGAGTCTATAGATGTGTGGGCTCTGTGGACAGGCTGAGTGTGCCTCTGGGTGGCTGATGGTAAGCTGTCATGGTGTCTGATGATGCATTTGCCTGAAGAACACAGAGAGAGCCTCTCTGCGGCCTGGAAGCCCACTTTTTGGCACCAGTCTCTCGGAGAGGGGGAGGTGCTGGATTTAGACACCTCTGCTCAGGCAGAAGTTCCTGAGTTCCAGAAGTTTAGCTCAGCCATGTTTCTCAGCATTGTCTGCCCACTTAGGGTTGCTGAGACCACCTGTGCCTGTGGTCAGTGTGTCTGAGACCTTGCCGGTGATCTTTGTGTCCCTTTGGGCTTTGTCGCAGTGCCCCAGACCTGCTCTCTGTCATCTTCATTCTGTGTGTGTGTGTGTGTGTGTGTGTGTGTGTGTGTGTGTGTGTGTGTTTAGGTAGGTAGGTAGGTAGGTATACATACATACATGTGTATGCACATGCGTAGAGAGGCAAGAGGACAGCATCCAATGTGGCTCTTCAGACACAGTCCTTATTTTGGGGGACAAGGTCTCTCATGGGGACCTGAGCTCTCTGATTAGACTGCTTAGCCAGTGAGCCCCAGAGATCCACCTATGTCTATGTCCCCAGTGCTGGGATTGCAAGACTTTGCCACCATCCCTGACTTTTCTTTTTTAAATGGGTTCTAGGGGTTAAACGCAGGTCCTCGTGTTTAGAAGGCAAACAGTTTATTTATTGAGCTATCTTGCCAGCACCTTTATTCTTAAGTTTAGAGACAAGGTTCTGGGGGTTTTGCCTCCAGTACCCTGAAACCTGCCTCTATCCTCCCCTCAGTGTCCACCGTGTTCCAGCCAGTATCTCACCAACACCCACAATAGAGATTCCTTTCTGGGAAGATTCCAGAACAACCAGGCACTCAGAGGCTTGACCATGGGGCAGAGCCAATCTGGTCCACCTGGGATGGGGGTGGTCAGGCAGTTTTCCTTCTCTGCCTCTGGCACAGATGGTCTCTGGTGACCTGATGGAGCGGAGGGAATTATCCGGTGTTCTAGGCAATCTGGCACACGTGCCCTGGGATGTGACACCCTGCACGAGCAGGAGAATACTGGAGGTACAGTCTGTGCCACAGGAGTGGGCTTTGGTGGCTTTAGACTGGATTCCTTAAGGGGAAGGCTGATGGTTGGGCCTGTGGCAGAGTAAAGGTACCCACAGTTTCTGAACTGCACTCTGGGAACACAGCCACCCTCTGCCTCAGCACGTAGGGAGGAACTTGAACCTAGGGCCCTGCCTAGGCCCGGACTCAGCCTCACAGCCCTGGTCTTCCCCTGGATAGAGACCTCTCCCATCCTGACCCTAGTGGCCTCCTGCAACCCGGAGGCCTCCCCACCCTGGTCCCCCATGGAGCTGGGATAGGATATTCATTTCCCAGATTATAGAATTATAATATGATAGAATTTTTCCATTATAGAAACTTGCATCCCTGGGCACCTATGGCCTCTGCTGTTCCCCTATGACCTCTGGAAGCATTTGGACCCCTGCAGCAAGGAAGGGGACTTAGAGGGAGGGAGACATAGCACAAGAGGCTTCGGAGAAGGGGCAGTCTCACTCACAGTTCACTCTCAGAATGAAAATACCGTTGTGTTCAGGATGTTCTCTGCCTCCAACACTACTGTGTGGCAGTGGCAGCTGGCAGCCCCTCCAGGCGCCATCGCATGTCCCTCTCCCTCATCACCAGGCACAGCAGACTCACGCAGGCAGAAATCCATGGGCTCTAAGAGCTTTCCTACTGCCTCCTCCTCCCCGGCTCAGGCCTCGGGTGGGGCGATGCCCTGGCCCCCAGTGCTAATGCGCGCGGGGTGGGGGGGGGACTCCCAAAGATCTAGGGTGCAAAAGGAAACCTGAGTTGTAGAAGATACCATCAACATGTGGAGACATAGATCCAACCTGTTCCTTTCAAAGGCAGCATCTCTGAAGTCCAGAGGGTTTGTTGAAAGTCAAGGACTTCTGTAGCCCAGACTTATATAGTTCTGACTATGTAGCCAAGGATGACCTTGAACTCCGGATCCTCCTGGCCTCTACTTCCTAAGCACTAAGGTTACAGATATGCATTGCTATGTCTAATTTATACAGTCTTTGAGGTTAAACCCAGGGCCTCATGTACACGAGGTAAATACTCTATGAACTACTTCCTTAGCCCTGGGATGTTACATTAGTAACAGTACTGTCAAGTGTAGTATTTCTCCACAAATCTAATAAAGAAACCAAGGCATGGAATATTAAAGAGGCTTCCTCATGTTTACACAGGTAGTTGGTGGCTGAGCTAGCTAGCAATGAGGTTCTTGTCAAACAATTCTTCAGTGGGTGTATCCATAGCCACAGCAGGACCAGGACACTGCACCATCTGACCCCATCCGGTCACTCACTGTATCTCGGTGAGGGGATGGAAGAGGGCAGTAAAGTGTCCCCACACTCTGCGTCTACTCTCTTGGTCACATAGGAAGAAAGTCAGCCAGAAATCTATATATTGATGGGTCTTTTCATTGTCCCATGAGACATAGAGAAGAGTTGTAGTAGGAGGCCGCTTGTTCGTTCCCGACTGCTCAGCCCTGAAACAATCACACAGAAACTATATTATTTAAATCACTTTAGCTCTAGCTTTTTGTTGGCTAACTCTTACATATTAATTTAACCCATCTCCATTAATCTGTGTATTGCCACGAGGCTGTGGCTTACCGGATAAAGCTCCGGTGTCTGTCTCTGGTGGGGCTACATGGCTTCTCTCTGATCCTGCCTCCTTTCTCCCAGCGTTCACTTTAGTTTTTCCTACCGAGGTCTGTTCTTTTGCCCTATCACAGGCCAAGACAGTTTCTTTATTCATTAACCAATAAAAGCAACACATAGACAGAAGGACCTCCCACACCAAAGAGCCTCCACCCAAACTAAGACTTCCCCCTTCCCCACCAAAGGTCTCTTTCAAATCTTTTAAAAAATTATTATTTTATTTTATATGTATAGGTGTTTTCCCCGTATGTATGTATGCATACCTTGTAAGTGCCTACTGCCCACATAGAGAGAGTGTCTGGTCCACTGGATTTACAGATGATTGTGAGATATCCTGTAGGTGCTGCTGGGAATCAAACCTTAGTCCTTTAAAACAACAATCAGTGCTCTTAACTGTTGAGTCTAAGTCTAAACCCTCCTTATCCTACATAAAAGTCCATCTCTCCATGGATTCTCTGCTCAAAACACAAAGGCATGCATGCATCAAGTGATCAGGCCAGTGCTCTGGGGGCTTGGATGCTGCATTGCTGAAGTGGGCGGCTTGGAGCCTGGACCACTTGTGAGAATGTTCCTGAGCGTGGGATGCTGTCTTGCCCTCTGTTTCAGCCACGCTCCCTAGGAGTGTGCCTGGTCTGCAGTGGGTGCTCAGGGGTTAGTAAGTGAAGAGATGAGAGGAACCTGGTCTTCTCTGGAGGCTACTGAGAGAGGCCATTTTCTCATCTTCCTGTCTTGTTTCCTCCTGTTCCTCTAACAGTTAGTATTGGCTTACAGTGACCCTTGTCAGTAACTGTCAGGGAAGAAGCATCAAGATGATTAAAGTTGGGAAAATGGTGCCTCTGGGGCAGTGTTGGCAGGAAGGGGGTCCGCGACCGCTGAAACAGGAGGCGATCTCTAGCTCTGCTTAGAAAGGCTCTGGATGTAGACAGTAGGTGGCTGGTTCTCATTCTCTGCCTTCAGGGGTCTGGCTTGGGAGTGGATGGCACAGTAGAAGTGGGCACTTGGCGCTGGGACAAGCTGATGCTGGGATGAGTAGTGGGCTATCAGATGCCTTGTGTCATTAGAAACTCAAGAGCCTGGGAAGGGAAGGACTGGAAGGAAAGAGACTCCCAAAATGTAAGAGGCATAGGGGCTGCGGAGATGCTCGGCAGTCAGATGCACACACTGCGACTACCGAGGACCAGAGCTGGTGTCCCAGCACCCATGTCAGGCACTCACATTGACATATCCTCCCCAGGCACATGGACACACAAACTATTAAAAACAATAAATAAATCTTTCTAACAAACATTATAGGCACCATCAGGAGAAATAATCCATTCATTCAATAGTCACGTACATGCGTTGGGGGGGGTAGGTATATGTGGGGGATGCACATTGCACATGTATACACATGCATGTGGAGGGCACATTTTACACATGTATACACATGCATGTGGAGGGTACAATGTGGGGGATGCACATTGCACATGTATACACATGCATGTGGAGGGCACATTTTACACATGTATACACATGCATGTGGAGGGTACATTTTACACATGTATATACATGCATGTTGCATTACACATGTATATACATGCATGTTGCCGTGTATACACATATAGCACATGCATGTGGAAACCGCAGGACAGCCTTGGGTGTCATTCCTCAGCTGCCTTACACATTGTTGAGACAGGATGGCTTATAGGCCTAGAACTCACTAAGCAGGCCAGGGAATTCTTCTGCCTCTGCCTCCTCGGTACTGAGTTTACAAGAAGCTGCCACAGGGTTATTTTATGTGGGTTCTGGGTGTGGTACTCAGGTCTTTGTGCTTATATGGTAATCATGTTACAAACTGAGCCATCACTCAAGCCCTGTTCATGAAACATTGGTGAAAATATAAATGATGATGAAGGACACTGATCCAGACACCTAGGAAACTTCCAGAACTGGCCTGGTCCCTCCCCTTAGCCTCCACCCTCTGACACAGAATAAGGGTCTCGAAGCATGAAAAAGGATAGACAGCTATCCTCAGAGGAAGCTCTGGATTGTACAAAGGGTAAGACACCGCAGGGCAGCTTGAGATAGGATGGGACCACAAGTCCCTTGGGAAATACCATGAGACTGTGATTGGGGAGAGAGAAGTGGCCAGGATTTCTGGCGCCTGGGGTTTGAGGTGAGAGGATGTCTCGGGAGGAAGTAGTGGTCAATCTGCACACTGCTGCAGCAAGGTGGGCGAGGAGTTTGAGAGCAAGGATTGCTCTTCCAAGGCAACCAGTCTCCTAATTGAAACCATTGTGTTTATGATAATTCATGTCTGATACAGGAATCCTGGGCTGGGGCTGCTTCCTCCCATAGAAGGGGCTGACAGAAGGAAGAGGGCTGGGGGCTGACAGGGATGGGGAGATAGGACAGGGGGTGCCGAAGACAGGAAGGCCATGAAAGAGAGGACTATGCTGCTGAACTCAGTTCCCATCACAATGCAGGCCCATCCTCTTTCCCCTTCACAGGTGGCCAGCAGCGCCTACCTTTCCCCCTGAATACCTGTCTTCTGAACGTACCTCCTCACAGTGCTGAATGAACCTGGGTTCCTCTTGTGTTATTCCTCAGAATAGCAAGAAAAGATCCAGGGGGAGCAGACAGCAGAGGCGGTGACCCTTCAGGTCACCTTCTACAGAGGTTCCTCCTACGTAGGTCCTTCCCACACAGACCTAAGACCTGAGCAAGTTGAGCAAGGCACAGAGGCTGTGATGGAGCCCAAGAGATGAGCTTCATGAGTCCATGTGTTTTTGTGACCTCTGAGGGACCCTGGATTCCATAATGGCAGGTGGAGATGTGAAGGGGCCATCTGGGGTGGGTCATGTAACTGGGCCCCCTCTTTGATGGGGAAGGGAGGGCTCAGTACTCCTCACTGGGTGCCACTGTTCTGGAGCCTTGGAGGGCAGCCTGGCATGGAGTCTCTGCCCCACAGTGGAGCTTGTGGTCTGCAGGAAGGTAATGATGGTAGCACTCTAATAAGGTCAGCGGCAGCCAGGGAGGCTTCCTGGAGGAAGGGGCACCAGACCTCCTCCCATGGTGGATCCCCTCATCGCTCCTGACATATGCTCTTAGGAAACTTCTTGGCTTTGGTTTTGGTAATGGCACCTGGCCCCACCTGCACTTTGATGTGGCGTAGTTGTGGCTCCAGGTGTAAGGATACCTATACCTGGGGTGTTGACATTTAAGGGCAGCTAGAGAGACTGGAGGCAGAAAGGAGAAACTTGATCTGACCTTGGATGGGGCCATCTTTACTCCCAACAAGGTGGCATCTTGTCACCCACATGTGGATGACCAAAAGGCCTACAGAGAAAGATGGGATGTAGCCCCTTATAGGGATGGAAATGACTTCCACAATACGAAAGGGAAGCTGGGAAGTATAGTTTTTCAGCAGGAAGCTATCACTCCTAACTCTGAGAGGCTATAAAAAACACAGGGCAGGGACATTATAGCTGTTTCTGCTAAGGAGGGTCTTTGTTAGAGGGGGTAGTCCTGGGTCCATTGAAGGGGGGGGGTCTTCTGGTCATGTGGCAGGGGAGAGGCTTAACTTGATGGGCTTTGATGGATGGTGATTGCCATCTTATATTCCTGGGATATCTGGAAAATAGTTATTAGAGGGCTGTAAGCAGCTGGTTTGGTTACAGAGCAAAACCAAGAGATTTCCCGGGCAGGTTGAGGGATGGGAGGAACAGAGGTGAGAGGATATTGACACAGAGTTGATTCAGGGTGACAGTGACTAGTCCCATTGCCTGGACTGTTGGACCAAAACGAGCCAGCAGTAGTTAACGGGAGCTACAGAGCATGAAAGGAAGGAGACAGGAGAAAGTAGAGGACTAATATAAAGAACTGTATCCGGCTCAGGGGGAAAGGAATGAAGTCCCTTTAGCCTGTTTCTCCACAGCCTCGAAAAGGCCTTTGTGCAGATGTATTGAGAAGACATGGAGCTGTTGTAGGTGAGAGCATTGGGAGAGCTTGTATGAGAGGTTTTGTTCGGGCACAGGGTTAAGTTCTATAAGTGAAACATTTTTAAATGGGGCATAAACATAAGTATGAGGAGAATAAGGAGGAAGGAGGGCAGTGCTGCGGCCGTCATGGGGTCCAGCTGGTCCTGAAGGATGCCAAGCTCATCTGAGCCCGTAAGCCAGAGAGCTGCATTGATGCAGAGGAGGCTCCAGTCCAGCTGTTTCAGTTCTGTGTCCCTGAAACGATGTTCAGAATGGCAAGAAGACGGATGAGTTAGATGGCCCCTGACCATTAGCCCCGTCAGAGGCCACCCGAATGCTTTTAGGAGCTTAGGGACATTGGTCTCTCGGTGACTGTTTTGAGGTCGACAGAGGGTAATGAGGGGAGCAGCAGTTGGACTGCTCAGAGGAGGGTCCGTCCTAGGGGCCATGATAAAACCGAATAGTTGTCAAAGATCCAGAACAGAAGCCAGGAGGGAATGACTACAGCTTAGTGTGGAACATTAAGAGACGAAGAGGAAAACTCTCACACCGAGAACACACACAGGAGCACAGTGTAACTGGACACCCGACAGGACTGTGTTCTACAGAAGGATAAGGTGGCTGTAGTTAGCTGTTCGTTAGTCAGACTCCTGCATGCGGAACGAGCTCCTGAAACATGTAAAGAAGTCAGCTAATGTCAGCGTCTAAGGACAAACCTGACAGAACGTGGCTCAGTGCTACTCCTTGCTTTTACATCTGATAAACTTTGTATACTTGTTTCAAATATTAACAACACCAGCTATTATTTCATGAGCAAAACCAGAATATCCCAAGGAAAACTCGATTTCTGGTTAGTAATAATTTGACAAGAAAAACTTTCAAAACTGGAAATTATTCCCTTAAATGACCATATCTAGTGTTTGAAAACATGACAAGGCAAAATTTTAACATCAGATTGTTCTATTTCAAGATTATATAATAAATATGTTTTATATTATTGGTCTACATAAAGAGAAAATTTAATTCTAAGTTGTATTGAGCCAAAATAAATGATTTCCCAGTTTTCAGTTTAAAATCTATACTCCCAGAGACAGTGATCTCCTTATCCAGAGTAAGTGATTCACTTTGCTAAGTTTCCTAAAATTAACCCTATTGACAGAGGCTCTTAAAAATCCCTGCATTTTCATTCACAGCTCAGCCAACAGATGAAATATGAAAACAGGCAGTCAAACTTATAATAAATAATTTACATGAGGGGGCTGGAGAGATGGCTTAGAGGTTAAGAGCACTGGCTGCTTTTCCAGGGGTTCTGAGTTCAATTCCTAGCAACCACATGGTGGCTCACAACCATCCGTAATGAGACCTGGCGCCCTCCTCTGGCGTGCAGGCATACATCGAGGCAGAATGTTGTATACACAATAAATAAATAAATCTTAAAAAAATAATTTACATGAAACACAGACTGAGTTAACCAGGAAGAGAACTCTTCAGCCCTTCTGCTGATGAACAAATCTTTAGGCAGCCACATTCTGACAACAGTAAGCATCTTTCTTAACATCATGGGTTGTTTATACGTATAATTTGGAAAACAAGATAACCAAGTTTAATGAGCCTTAACAAACATTGGCTTTTGAAATTTCTTAGAAAACATCAACAAGTGTCCCTACCAAAACCTATGTGCTCTTTGTCGGCCTCAGAATGAGGGTGCAGGTGGAGGCCCCGGAGCTCGCTATCTGGGTAAAGACTAGAATCTAAAAGTACCACAGGCAAACCTAGGTTGGAGTGAATCTCCATCTAAGTCAGTGGTTCTCAACCTTCCTGACGCTGCGACCCTTTAATACAGTTCCTCATGCTGTGCAGACCCCAACCAGAAAGTTATTTCATTGCTACTCCATAACTGTAATTTGCCACTGTTATAAATTATAATGTAAATATCTGATATGCAGAATGGTCTTAGATGACCCTCGTGAAAGGGTTGTTCAACCCAAAGGGGATTGTGACCCACAAGATGAGAACCACTGGCTTAGGATATCACTTAATAGAATCTCTACAGATACAAGACTGGCTGTTGAACAGTCTGAATAATTTTCCAAGCTGTGAGTTTGATTACTTCCTCCTCTAATGAGGAGATGGTGGTTAGGGGATGAACCCTGAAATTAACTTTCACTAAGAAGAACTGGAAGACAGGATGAAGGGCTGTTAACCAAGTGAATCAGCACGTAGGTCCCATGCCAGGAGGTAGTTACTTAGGTACAAGGTCCCCACAGCTTCTTTGTCAGTTCTAGAGACACTGAGGGTGAGTAGTTGCTATCGTCCTCTGCTGCTTAAGCCATGTAGGATGTGGATGCCAACTTTGAGATCCTCCCCTGGACAAGAGGGTCCACCCCCTGCCATGTGAGTCATGAAGAGTAATTCATCTTTAGATAAAAAGGAGGACTTTTCTTTTTTTGGATCAGGTCCACAAACTAGAACTGGTCATATCTACACAGCTGGAGGCTGAAGCAGCAGACTTATGACAGGTCTTAAGTCCCATGCATCCTTGTCCTGGTGGGATGGTGCTCCATACAAAGGCTCTGGTAGGATGGTGTTCCATCCAAAGGCTCTGGTGGGATGGTGCTCCATACAAATGCAACTCACTCTAGTAGGACGGTGCCCCGTCCAAAGGAACTGCTAGAGCCTGGGAGTTTCCTGCCGTACACTTGTATTATAAACTTAACCCATTTTATGCAAGCATTCAATCTTTTATAACCAATTTTTATAGATCTGATCTTGAATATTATTTTATGTTAAAACATTAAGCTAACTTGAAACTTGTTTTTATTTACTTGTTTCAGGCTTTGCATTTACAGTATATATAGGATTCTATATGATAGGTAATAACTGACTTATTATACAGGCAATTAAAAATTAAGTCTCTCCCTTCAAGCTATCTCTGTAAATAAATTACATTCATACTTAACGCAACTGATCATTAACTTGTATATCTTAATTACCTTTAACAATTTAAAATAAGTTGGTATCTTTTATAAGATTAGGATTTTACAATTTTATTCCTGTTAAGATTGAGCCTTAAAAAGATGTAATTCTTAACTTAAAGACCCCTTACTACCAAAGTAAACTTTAAACCATAGAAACAGTCTCCAGAGAGACTGAACTTTTCTTAGTGTACTTTTACAAAATGCCAGCATTGTAATGACTCAGTTTCTCCAAATACCTAAAGCTTAATAAAGATAGTAAAAATACTACATTTTTGAATTATATAGTTTTAAAACCAGTCGTCTTGAAAGTTTGGTGTTGCCTCCTTGGTCTAAAGGAAGGAGCACGGTTATAAGTAGAAGGATGCCATGTGATCACCTCAACCAAGATGATGGTAAAATTACATGGCATGCTTCTAGTCTGATGAGGCCACCAGTCAAGGTGGCAGCAAGCTACATGGTACTCCAAGGTGAGCCCATCTGGCTCATACTGTTTTCCTAACCAAGAGTGAATTCCAGTTACTGACATGGAATATTATAGCAATTGGAGATTATCTATACATTCGTTTTAAATCACATTCAATGAATTTCTAAATCCTAAACTACAGAAAGTTTCAACAAAAGCTTTGTTGAAATAGTAAGCAAGACCAAGGGAAAAGGGAGGGGTTCCGAGAGCTGAACGCCTGCTGTTAGTGAGCTCTATGGGAAATAGTTCACTTCTTAGTCATTCTCAAGAGCAAAGTGTCTTTTCTGGGTTTTTCTGCTATTCTCTCTTCCTCCCTGTCACAGAGCCAGGTGACTGACCTGACCCAGACAGAGGCTTTGGAGGAAACTTTTATACACACCTGCTTGGGCTTGGAGCAGATGGGCCAAATTCAGCTCCAGAGTGGCCTTCTCAGAAGAGTAGAACAGCATGAAACAAATTTTTCCTTTTTTTCTTCTTCCTCCCTCTCTTCCTTTTCTTCCTTCCTCCTTCCCTCCCTCTTTCTTTCTTTCTTTCTTTCTTTCTTTCTTTCTTAAGACAGAGTTTCTCTGTGTAGCCCATTTTCACTCTGTAATTTCACTCTGTAGACCAGATTAGCCTCTAACTTAGAGATCAGCCTGTCTCTGCCTCCCAAGTGCTGGAATTAAAGATTAAAGGCATGACAAGATCTCCTGAGTAAATTGGGAGCACAGGGACCTTGGGAGAGGGTTGAAAGAGAGGGGAGAGGCAGGGAGAAGAGCAGAGAAAAATGTACAGCTCAATAAAAATCAATAAAAACGAAACAAAAAAGATTAAAGGCATGTGCTGTCATCTCCTGGGCCATCTCTTTTAATATTATCCATACCATAAGACATTTGAATCTCTAATACTGAACCCAGTGATCTTCTTACCCATAACCAGTTGGTGTGGTGGGTCCTCACCACACCAGAAGGGGCAGACAACCGGGAAACTTTTATCTCTTGTCTGTTACAGAGACAAACAGGATTTTTCAGACTTGGAGAGGCAGAAACACAAGTAGGCCAAAAGCAGAGGCAGAAGGCAAAGGAGTTCCAGGCTGGCTCAGTTAGGAAGGACTGTAACATAAAGACGCAAGTCTGAAGAGCAGAGGGAACAGTAGGTATTCTCATTCTGAGCGTGGCTGAAAGCCATGCCTTTGAGCAAGATTAAAGTCAATGTGAGTTTTAGACCATCCTGCCATTCTGTCTATGGAGTCATTTATATCAGTTTAGATATTAAAAGTTCCGAGGTTGACCCAGCAGTGACTATTTTAATTATGGAGCTCCAGAGAATCCCGGACCTAAGATCACAGGTCCTATAGAATTCAGAGATTTTAGCTATGGACCAATGGAGAATTGTAGGAATTCTCTGCCAGCCTTTGTCAGTGGAAAACTCTTGGAATCTTCTACTGAGTGAGTCTCTCTAGAAAATTAGGAGTAGATGAAGGACAGACACAAGAACAGAGGTCAATGTTCACTTGCTTAGAGACTTGAAAAGACCAAACACACCTGGAATATACGAGGGTGTCTCCAACTATTACAATTCCAGGGTTAAGGTACCACAGGGCAGGTGGAGGGTTCCCAGACCTTTTGTCTGATCAAGTGGTTCTTGCAGCCAGTGAAAAGTCTCCAGTGCCTTCCATTAAGTGGGTCTTACATAAGAAAGTTTCAGTGAGCTCCCAAACCTAGCTAGGGCACCTCCCAGCTAGGGCCAATGGCTTACCTTGTTCTGGCATTTTGCTGTGTTCCTTTCTTGTTCTGGTTGACTGCAGAGTGGCCTCCCACGTATACCAGACTGTGTAAGTAGGAGACAATAAGGTGAGTGAGAAAGGGCAGAGACAGGAAAAAGAAAGGCTTCTGGAGAGAGAAGGACCCTTCACTCAGGTCCTAAAACAAAGGTGTGGAACTGCCTGCTGGGGGAGGGGCTCCAGGTGCCATGGCAGGTTTCACTTATGTTGGGTGGTCAGTTAAAGGCAGCTGTGGAGAGCATGAGAGGCTTGGTCTGACCTTAGGTGGGACCATGTTTACTCACCATGAGAGAGCATTTTATCACCCACATGTCAGATGACCAAAATGAATACAGAGGAAGATGGGATGCAGTCCCTTAAAGGGGTGGAAATGAATTCTGTAACCTGCTAGAGAAGCTGGGAGATGCAGCCCTCATCAGGAAACTGTCATTGTTGTACTGAAGAATTCGTGTGGTTGCTGGCTCCTAGGCATCATACACCTGGGTGAGATGTCTCTGCCCAGTGCTCCAGGCTGCGCTAGGAGTGCCTGGGCCTCCTGTGGAGTAATGAGCTCCTAGGCTCTGGTAGTAATCAAATAAAGAGTAGACATCCAGTAGAACAGAAGGCTTGAGTGAGAAGCTAGCTCTGCCGCAGCGGGCTTCATACCTTTGACACACTACCCAAGCTCTTTGTGTCTTGGGTTTGTTTGTTTAAGTTTTTTTTTTCTTATTTATGTGAACCTATGTGGGTCTACCTGAATTTATGCTATCATGTGTGGAGAAGCCTGTGGAGGTAAGAAGAGGACATCAGATCCCTTGGCTGTTGGCTGTCACATGGTTTCTAGGAACCAAGTCTGGGTCCTCTGCAAAAGCAGTGAGTGCTCTTAACTACCAAGCCATCTCGCCAGCCCCATGTGCTTTGGGGTTTGCTTTAGTCTGTGAAGTGGAGGAATTGGAAGTGATAACATAGGCTGAGCATCCTGTCCCCAACTCTGAAAACCTGACACCATATCTAACACCGAACTTGAAACCATTCGGATCTTAGTGGTTAGGGAGATGGCTCAGCTGGGGAAGTGATTACAATGGAAGCATACATTTGATACAGTAGAGTACAGTACCTATTTACATGTCATTTATGAGCTATAGGAAGTAATCTAGACATGCTCAGAAGTATGTGGAAGGAAGTGTGTGAACTGTAAGTGTTGTGTATTTTAGTCTGGAGGGAAGTGTGTGATCTGTGAGTGTTGCTTATGCTGGTGTGGAGGGAAGTGTATGAGCCGTGAGTGTTGTGTTTGTTGATGTGGAGGGAAGTGTGTGAGCCGTGAGTGTTTGTTGATCTGGAGGGAAGTGTGTGAGCCGTGAGTGTTGTGTTTGTTGATCTGGAGGAAGCACGTGAACCATGAGTGTTGCATATGCTGGTCTGGAGAGAAGTATGGGAGCCCTGAGAGCTGTGTTTGCTGGTCTGGGTATGAATCCTTCTCCCCAATAGACTCTTGTGTTGACTGTTTGGTCCCCAACTGATGGAGCTAATTTTGGAGGTTCTGGAAGCTTTCAAAAGTGGGGCACAGCTGGAGGATGTAGGTTATCAGAGAATGCATTTGGGGAGAGCTGTGCAGTCTCCTAGTCCCCCATCCTCTGTTTCCTGTCTCCCCTGAGGTAAAGAAGTTACTAATCACATGATCCTTCTACTATGCCATGCCTTGACACATGGGGCCAAGACATAGAAACTGAACTCTCAAAACCTGGAAACTAAAAGAAGTCTTTCACTCTGAAGTTGCTTATTTGTGTCAAGTGTTATAACTTTAAAGTGTGTGTGTGTGAGCATGGATGTGTGTGTGTTCTTGAATGTGTGTCATGACATGCATGGAGATCAGAGAAAACTTGTGTGTGCTGTGTGTGTGAGTGTATGCATATACATGTGTATTTACTCGAGCATCTGTGCCATGGCATGCATGGAAGTCATTGGACAACTTATATGTGCATGCCTCTGTGTGTGTGTGTGTGTGTGTGTATGTGTGTGTGTATGTACTTCAGCATGTGTGCCGTGGTATACATGGAAGTCAAGAGGACAGCTTGACAGAGGTTTCCTCTTTCCACTATTCGGGTTTTAGGAATAGGACTAAGGTCACCAGGTTTTGTAGCAAGTGCTTTCACCCACTGAGCCACCTTGCCACCCCACACTGTATCATTTTATATAAGGTGTTTGAGGATCTTGGAACCAACTTCCGCAGATATCAAAGGATAGCTGGACCTACCCGATAGTGTGAAGTCTACAGAAGTTTCTCCCAGCAAACCTGTGAAAGGGTTGTCAAGCACTCAGCAAATGCCGCTTGTGGGATTATAATATCAGTGATACACTGATATTTTAGGGGATTCCTTTCCTTGGGACAGGGGATGATATCAAAACCTTGGAGGTAACACCCAATCTCACCTGGTTTTTGGTGGCCTTCTGCATGGCAGATTGTGTAGGTTTGGATGAGAATGGTTCCCATAAATTCATATGCTTGAATTCTTAATTCCCAGTTACTGGAACTGTTTAGAAGGATTAGGAGGTGTGGTCTTGTTGGAGGAAGTGTGTCACTGGGGGTGGGCACTGAGGATTCAAAAGTCCACACCATTCCCAGTGTGCTCTCTCTGCCTCCTGCTTATGAGCAAAGACATAAGCTCTCAGCTACTGCTCCTGAACCATACTGCCTGCCTTCTGCCTTGCTCCCTGCATGGTCATAGACTCTAATCTTCTGGAGCTGGAACTGTAAGCCCCCCAAAGCCTTTGACTGTAAGTTTCCCTGGTCATGGTGTCTCCTCACATCAATAGAAAAGTCAACAAAACACAGCTCTCCTCTTGGTGTCTAGGTCGTCAGTGAGAGCGGCATCTTGAACAGGGTACTCTAAGTAAGTCCTCCTGTCCCCCAGATAGGTCTCCAGCTTCCCAGTGCCACCTCTGCTAATTCCCAGCCAAGTACATATTCCAGAGAATTTTCCCTGACCCTTTCTTTGTCACCAAGGTAGCCCAGCCCCTCACCTTAGACATGTTGATTCTTGCCATCCATTTTTCTAATTCAACAATGATGATGAGAATTCATGCCCCCCCTCCCGCTTTTTTTTTTTTTTTTTTTTTTTTTGGTTTTTCAAGACAGGGTTTCCTCAGGAGCTATGGAGCCAGTCCTGGAACTCACTCTTTAGACCAGGCTGACCTCAAAATCACAGAAATATGCGGGTCTCTGCCTCCTGAATACTGGGATTAATGGTGTATGCCACCACCCCCTCACAAATTCATCTACTTATTTTGTCACTGCACTGAGTTCTGAACCTACAGAAGACCGCGTGGCATCTGTGTGAAAAAGGACCCGTGTACATGCAAGTCTTTTTAGGGATGTTTGTGATGCTGTTTGCTCAGCCTGAGATACCTAAAAGTAGGACTTAGTTTTCCCCTCAGAAGAGGCTCCTTGAGGACAGACCATGTCTTCCTCATACTGAGGCTCCCTAAGGACAGGCCATGTCTCCCTTAGACCGAGGATCCCTGAGGACACAGGCCATGTCTTCCTCAGACCAAGGATCCCTGAGGACACAGGCCATGTCTCCCTCAGACCAAGGATCCCTGAGGACACAGGTCGTGTCTCCCTCAGACCGAGGCTCCCTGAGGACAGGCCATGTCTCCCTTTGATTGTGGCTTTGAGGTCCTGCTCTTTTTCTGCCCACCCCCTGCTGCAGAGCCCTGTGAGCCTTCCCAGGCTCTTTCTCCTGTGCCTGTGCTGGAATAGATGCCCCTATGTGTCTGGTCAAACTCCTTTCTTTCCCTCCTCTCACCTGACTGCAGCCTGGGCCGGTGCAGTATCCTAGCCTTGCACTTCTGGCCAGACCCATCTGCTTCTGCATGGCTGCTGAGCCAGCTGCAAAACCAGGTCACCTCTGTCTCCTTGTCTTTCTCTTCCCCTCTCCCTAATCGAATTGGGTTTCTTTTTTTCCTTCTTTGCATTGTGCATGTCAGAGGCAGCGTCACTGGCCCCGCTCTGAGCCTGCACAATCAGCAAAGTATGGCCCTCATTCCTTCCTGCCCTCTTTCCTCCTGCTCACACTCCCCCGGCAACAGCTGAGCCTGTCACAGCTCTCAGGGGAGTCTGCAGCAGGCTGTAGGGCCAGGGAACAACCCTTCGTTCCTGTCCTCCCGTCCTGCAAAGGAGGTGTTTGGATGAGGGGTGACAGGCTCTGGTGGCTAATGGGGTCACAGCATGATCTTTCCTTGAGAGGCTGCTATGGAGAGGTCTTCTGACTTCAGACAGTCCCTGGTCACACTCTGGGGCTACCAGGGCACTGACAAGGACAACCCAGGTCTTGCTTCTCCCTGCTCTTGTGAACTTGGGTCCAGGTCACAGTTCAGGTTTCAGGGTGCCCTCAGATACACCCAGGCATTTGGGGCACAGCTGCAGCCTCCTAAGTGGGATGAGCAATCAGAGCTGTCATGGTGACGGTGATAATAATCGCCAGGCAGTCTGCCTGTTAATGCCTAGGGTGCCTCCCACGGGGCACCATCTCATCTGCTCACGTGACTGACAGGCAGAGCCGCTAAGATTCAGAGGACCAGAGGTCATTGTGATCACATTGCATACAAGGTCTTGAGGCTAAAGGAAGCCTCCCCTGGGGACCTCTTGCTTTCAACTGTGACTCTGATACCCAAGGCACAGCTGCCTGAGGGAAGGAGGCTGACCAGTCATGATGGAAACTCAAAACCGAGGCCCTGTGGAATCCAGACAGATCTGAGGCTCTGTGTGCTCCTGAAGCAGGTTGCCTTGTGCCTTTGAGCTTCAGGTGATTTTCCATGTACTGGGACAGAAGGGCAGACTCCACTGGGCGTCCAGGAGGGACTGGCTCCATAGTCCTCACAGGTACTAAGTTCACACATGCTCCACCCCAAAATAACAAATAGAGGGTCATTGCCATATAGTTCGGGGGCATCCCTTTTGTCCACTGCTCAGAGGGTGAACCTGCCTGATGTGAAGCCTGGCAGCCTGAGTTCGGTTCCGAGAGGCACATGGTAGAAGGAAAGAACCCAAGCTCTCCTCTGACTACACACATACTCTTCAACCCACAAAATAAATAAATGAAGTATAATAAAAAGTTTAAAAGGTATTCCATACTGAATGTGCAGACCTTTCTCCTGATTCTGTTTCCTAATAACTTGAAGGCCCTGCGCCCGCTTCCTCCAACATGCTGTTCATGTGAGCTGCTCTGTGGTGCCACTTTTCTCTGGGTGCCAGGCTTACTCTGCCCTTTCTGGCCACTGATTCCCATCATCTGGGGCAAAATGCCTGGCCTGATGAGTCACACCTCACTTTTGAAGAATCCCAGGGTTATAAGCAGAACCTTATTTTCTTCTATCAATAGCCAACAATCAATAAAAAGATGGCTTGAGAGTCATGCAAGAAGCAGAATAATTCGATCACTTCTCCTTCCGTGTGTGTGTGTGTGTGTGTGTGTGTGTGTGTGTGTGTTTGAGAAAGGCAGAAGTAAAGTCAAAAACATCCCACTCATAGACTTTTTAGAGCTGGGAACAGATTTTTAAAAACGCGAACTGTACATCAAGTAATAGGAAAATATATTTTGGTTCTGTGTTTTATCCAGCTAAGGGAAAGAAAAGTCAGGACAAAAGAGATGAGAAGAGGAGAGGTAGAGGCAGAGACAGAGAGAGGGGACAGAAAAAGAAACTGTTTACAAAACAAAGCATTGTTCCTCAAGATACCCCAGGACCCCAGAGAAAGGCCTCACCCACAGAGTCTAGACCAGCTGGACCTCTAAATGCTTGCTGCAAATTCTCCACAGCCAGCAGGCCCTTTCGGGTGTCTGGTGATAAAGACAAGGGGGCTTGATTAAACCTGAGTGTTGGAGACCTTCCCCATCTCCTGACTGTTGCTATTTCCATCTTGGGTTCAAAAGGGACAGGACTCCACCTTTATAGCTCCATCCACTGTGGGAGGGGCAGGCATGTCAACAGTGATTATAATAGTCTCTTCCTGCAACGATCAGGATCAGTATGGTGAAAGTTAAAACGACAGAGGAGAAATGAATGGATTTCAACTGAGGTCCCCAAAGTGCTGAAGGGGCCACTCACAGCTGCTACCTGGAGGAGGCACAAGCTTTCTCAGGTGTGGGGAAGGCAGGGGCAGTGCCAGAGAAGGCTGTTGTATCGCATCACTTGGAGTTAGGTTCTCCCTGGACTACTTCCTAGCTGTGTATCTTAGGCAAGTGATTTAACCTCTCTGAGTCCATCTCTTCAGATGAGAATCGGTATAGGTATCATAGGGCTTTTACATTAAGAAATGAAGCATTCAATACTATCTTGTAAAATGAAATTTGTTGAACAGAGGTAAAAAGGTAGTGTTGGGAGATGTGGGTGTCACAGTGTGTGACCAGTCACTGGGTACATTACATTTTCACAAAAGGAAGATATGAGCTGTGGTGAGTTACAAGTCTGTCCAAGCCATCTGTGGAGCTAATGACCCCAGTAGGGCTAGGCCACCACTTGCACAAAGCTGTCTGTGGGGAGGAAGGAGTTCAAGTGATCTCGAGGCCACAAACCTGAACCTTATCTTGGCTTCCATGCCTTCTCTGTCCACTGGCCTTGGACCTGCAGCTTCTGCAGGCTTACAGTGTGCGCACCAACTGTTTCTCCACCCAGAGGCCCCTCCTGGGACTTCTCATTGTGGACTGGAGCTTCTACTCCTTGTGTCTGAGATATCAAAAAGGTTAAAACAGCAGGAGCAAAAATAAGCCTTCAAATTAGGGCCAGAGGAGTGGCTGCTGCTGAGCTCACTGAGGCTTGTGGAGTCTTGAGCCCAAACCAAGCTTGCACTTGTTAGTCAGACTCAGCCATCGCCTCCTGCCTGTACAGGTGCAGGTGGAACTCCCCCCGCAACAATGACTCCATGACTTGGGAAATGGAGCCCACAGAGGTTTGGAATCTTCCTCAGAGTCTCCAAGCCAACCCTCCTGGTTAGCCTCAATTGTCAACTTGAAACTGCCTGATGTCATCTGAGAGGGGATACCTCAGTTGAATTGTCTAAACTCGATTGACCTGCGGATATATCTGTGGGGAAATTGTCTGAGTTGTTAACATATACAGGAGGATCCAGCCTACCATGGGCAGCATCCATTCCCTAGGCAGATGGTCCTGTGCTGTATAAGTAAGAAAGCTAGCTAAACGTGGGCCTGTGAATGAGTAAGCAAACAATAGTCCTACGTGGTTCCTGCCTCCAGGTTTCTGCCTGGAATTCCTTCCAGGGCTCCCTTCCTAATGGGCTGTGGCCTGGAAGCATAAGTCAAATTAACCCTTCCCTCCCCGTGTTGCTGTTGGTCAGTGTTTTCATCACAGCAACAGAGAGAAAACTAGGACAGCCCCACCCCTCCCCCGGCATTGACCACTGTGTCTGCCTTGGATCCCCAAGGGAGCAGCATCAGGGAGGCAGGAGGCAGGAGGACTTAGATGCTGATAGCCTTAGTGTCGCCCATGCAGCCAGCTCCTCTTCAAGTGACAGGGTGCCGCCTCACTTGGTTACCCTGAGGCTGTCCCTGAGTGTCTGGTATGCGGGTGTTTCAGGTTTAACGTGGTCTCCCCTATGGATCTCATTAGGCCGCTGGGGCAGAAGGAGCAGGACGTGCGATCTGCGGTCCCAACCATGTGAGGGTTTAGAGTTAGACATGGTTATTACAGAAATGTGTGAGTACCACATGAGTGCAGTGTCCACGGAGTAGAAGAGGGTGCTGGATCCCCTGTAGCTGGAGTTATGCGTCCTTCTGAGCAGCCTGGTGTGGGGGCTGAGAATGTACTTCCTTCCTCTGCAAGGGCAGCCAGTGCCCTGGACCACAGAGTCCTCTCTCCGTCCCCAGACTCCTTTAAAGTACACATAGCAGAAAAATCCTGCAGGATGTCTTTCTTGCTCCTTTCTGTGGCCAGATAAACTGGCTGAGAGGAACAACTGAACGGGACTTCATCAATGAGGCCATGAGGAGATGAGTCCACAGGTGCTAACCATCCCTGCGCGCCCCTCATCCAGAACTGACACACCCAGAGTCACGCTTCATGCCTTGTTCATCTCTTAATCTAGTTGAGTTGACAATTGAAATTAAGATTTTCGAGACAGAGTTTCTCCTTAGCTTTTGGTTCCTGTCATGGAACACTAGCTCTTGTAGACCAGGCTGGCCTCCAACTCACAGAGATCCATCTGCCTCTGCCTCCCAAGTGCTGGGATTAAAGGCGTGAGCCACCACCGCCCGGCAGATTATTTGTTCTTTTTTTTTATTTTTTTGTTTTGTTTTTTTAATTTTTTAATTTATTTATTTATTAAAGATTTCTGTCTCTTCCCCGCCACCGCCTCACATTTCCCTCCCCCTCCCCCAATTAAGTCCCCCCCCTCAACCCGAAAAGCAATCAGGGTTCCCTGTCCTGTGGGAAGTCCAAGGAACCCCCACCTCCATCCAGGTCTAGTAAGTTGAGCATCCAAACTGCCTAGGCTCCCACAAAGTCAGTGTGTGCAGTAGGATCAAAATCCATTGCCATTGTTCTGGAGTTCTCAGTAGTCCTCATTGTCCGCTATGTTCAGAGAGTCCGGTTAAATCCCAGGCTTTTCCAGACCCAGGCCAGCTGGTCTTGGTGAGTTCCCAGTAGAACATCCCCATTGTCTAAGTGTGTGGGTGCACCCCTCACGGTCCTGAGTTCCTTGCTTGTGCTCTCTCTCCTTCTGCTCCTGATTTGGACCTTGAGATTTCAGTCCTGTGCTCCACTGTGGGTCTCTGTCTCTGTCTCCTTTCATCGCTTGCTGAAGGTTAATATTCAGGAGGATGCCTATATGTTTTTCTTTGGGTTCTCCTTATTTAGCTTCTCTAGGATCACTAATTATAGGCTCAATGTCCTTGGTTTATGGCTAGAAACCAAATATGAGTGAGTACATCCCAGGTTCCTCTTTTTGGGTCTGGCTTACCTCACTCAGGATAGTGTTTTCTATTTCCATCCATTTGTATGCAAAATTCAAGAAGTCCTTGTTTCTTACTGCTGAGTAGTACTCTAATATGTATATATTCCATACTTTCTTCATCCATTCTTCCATTGAAGGGCATCTAGGTTGTTTCCAGGTTCTGGCTATCACAAACAATGCTGCTATGAACATCGTAGAGCATATACTTTTGTTGTATGATAAGGCCTCTCTTGGGTATATTCCCAAGAGTGGTATTGCTGGGTCCAGGGGTAAGTTGATCCTGAATTTCCTGAGAAACCGCCATACTGCTTTCCTAAGTGGTTGCACAAGTTTGCATTCCCACCAGCAATGGATGAGTGTACCCCTTTCAATGGCAATTCTACCAAAAGCAATCTATAGATTCAATGCAATCCCCATCAAAATCCCATCAAAATTCTTCACAGATCTGGAGAAGACAATAATCAACTTTATATGGAAAAACAAAAACCCAGGATAGCCAAAACAATCTTATACAACAAAGGAGCGTCTGGAGGCATTACCATCCCTGACTTCAAACTCTACTACAGAGCTACAGTATTGAAAACAGCTTGGTATTGGCATAAAAACAGAGAAGTCGACCAATGGAATCGAATAGAAGACCCTGACATTAACCCACAAACATATGAACACCTGATTTTCGATAAAGGAGCTAAAAGTATACAATGAAAAAAAGAGAGCATCTTCAACAAATTGTGCTGGCAAAACTGGATGTCAACCTGTAGAAGAATGAAAATAGATCCATATCTATCACCATGCACAAAACTCAAGTCCAAATGGATTAAAGACCTCAATATCAGTCCGAACACACTGAACCTGATAGAAGAGAAAGTGGGAAGTACTCTACAACACATGGGCACAGGAGACCACTTCTTACGTACAACCCCAGCAGCACAGACATTAAGGACCTCATTGAATAAATGGGACCTCCTGAGACTGAGAAGCTTCTGTAAAGATTATTTGTTCTTTTGATGACCAATTTTTTGAGTTCTTTGTATATTTTGGAGATCAGACCTCTGTCTGATGTGGGGTTAGTGAAGATCTTTTCTCATTCTGTAGGCTGTTGTTTTGTCTTGTTGACCATGTCCTTTGCTTTACAGAAGCTTCTCAGTTTCAGGAAGTCCCATTTATTAATTGTTTCTCTCAGTGTTTATGCTACTGGGGTTCTATTTAGGAAGCGGTCTCCTGTGCCAATGCGTTCAAGTGTACTTCCTACTTTCTCTTCTATAAGGTTCAGTGTGGCTGGCTTTATGTTGAGGTCTTTGATCCATTTGGACTTGAGTTTTGTGCATGGTGATAGATATGTGTCTATTTTCATTCTTCTACATGTTGATATCCAGTTATGCCAGCACCATTTGTTAAATATACTTTCTGTTTTCCATTTGAGATTTTTTGCTTTTTTGTCAAAAATCAGGTATTCGAAGGTATGTTGATTAATATCTGGGTCTTCAATTCAGTTCCATTGATCCTACTGTCTGTTTTTATGCCAATACCAAGCTATTTTCAGTACTGTAGCTTTGTAGTAAAGTTTGAAGTCAAAGATTGTAATGCCTCCAGCAGTTCTATAATTGTACAGGATCATTTTGACTATCCTAGGTATTTTGCTTTTCCATAGGAAGTTGAGTACCATTCATTTGAGGTCTGTGAAGAATTTTTCTGGGATTTTGATAGGCATTGCATTGAATCTGTAAATTGCTTTTGGTAAGATTGCCATTTTTACTATGTTAATTATACCTACCAAAGAGCATGGGAGATCTTTCTACTTTCTGGTGTCTTCTTCAATTTCTTTCTTCAAATATTTAAAGTTCTTGTCATACAAGTCTTCTACTTGTTTGGTTAGATTTACTCCGAGATATTTTATGCTATTTGTGGCTATTGTGAAGGGTGATGTTTCTCTGATTTCTTTCTCAGCCCTTTTACCATCTGTGTACAGGAGGGTCACTGATTTTTTTTGGGGGGGGGGATTAATCTTATATCCTGCTACATTACTGAAAGTGTTTATGAGTTGTAGAACTTCCTTGGTAGAATTTTGGGGGTCGCTTATGTAAACAATCATATCATCAGAAAATAGTGAGAGTTTGACTTCCTATATTCCAAATTGTGTCCCCTTAATCTCCTTTTAGTGTCTTATTGCTCTACCTAGGACCACAATAACATATTGAATAGATATGGAGAGAATGGACAACCTTGTCTTGTTCCTGATTTCAGTGGGATCGCTGGGAGATTCTCTCCATTTAGTTTGATGTTGGCTGTTGGCTTACTGTATATTGCCTTTATTATGCTTAGGTATGTTCCTTGTATCCCTGCTCTCTCCAAGACCTTTATCAAGAAGGAATGTTGTATTTTATCAAAAACTTTTTTGGCATCTAATGAGAGGATCATGTGGTTTTTATTTTTCAGCTTGTTTATATGGTGGATTATGTTGACAGATTTTTATATGTTCAACCATCCCTGCATGTGTGGGTTGAAAGCCGAATTGATCATAGAAGATGGTTCTGATGTGTTCTTGGATTTGATTTGCCAGTATTTTACTTAGTATTTTTGCATCAATGTTCATGAGTGAGATTGGTCTGTAATTCTCTTTCTTAGTAATGTCTTTGTGTGGCTTGGATATCAACATAATTGTATCCTCATAAAAAAGAGTTTGGCATTGTTCCTTCTGTTTCTATTGTGTGGAATAATTTGAAGAGTAATGGTATTAGTTCTTCTTTGAAAATCTTGTAGAATTCTGAGCTGAAACCATCTGGTCCTGAACTTTTTTGGTTGGGAGACTTTTGATGACTGTTTTATTTCTTTACCTGTTATAGGTCTGTTTAATTTGCTTATCTGGCCTTGATTTAATTTTGGTAAGTGATATTTATTCAGAAAGTTGTCCATTTCCTTTAAGTTTTCTAATTTTGTGGAGTACAGGTTTTCAAATTAGGACCTGATAATTTTCTGTATTTCCTCTGTGTCTGTTGTTATGTCCCCCTTTTCTGATTTTATTAATTTGGATATTCTCTCTCTGTCTGTTGGTTAGTTTGGATAAAGGTCTATTGTGTTGATGTTCTCTAAGAAGCAACTCTTTGTCTCACTCATTTTTTGTATTGTTTTTTTTTTTGTTTCTATTTTGTTGATTTCAGCTCTCAATTTGATTATTTCCTGCTGCCTAGTTCTCTTGGGTGAGTTTGCTTCTTTTTGTTCTATAGTTTTCAAATGTTCTGTTAATTCACTAGGGTGGGAATTTTCCAGCTTCTTTATGTAGGCATTTAGTGGTATGAACTTTTTTCTTAATACTGCTTTCATTGTGTTCCATAAATTGGGTATGTTGTGTAGTCATTTTCATTGAATTTTAGGAAGCCTTTAATTTCTCCCTTTATTTCTTCCTTGACCCATTGATGATTCAGGTGAACATTGTTTAATTTCCATGTGTTTGTAGGCTTTCTGGAATTAGTTTTGCTGTTGACTTCTAGTTTTAAACCATGGTGATCTGATAGATACATGGGGTTATTCCATTTTTTTTGTATTTGTTGATGTTTATTTTGTTACGAAGTATGTGGTCAATTTTTGAGAAGGTTCCATGAGGTTCTGAGAAGAAGGTATATTCTTTTCTGTTTGGAGGGAATATTCTATAGATGTCTGTTAAGTTCATTTGTGTCATAACATCTGTTAGTTCCTTTATTTCTCTGTTCATTTTTTGTCTGATTGACCTGTCCAGTGGTGAGAGGGGAGTGTTGAAATCTCCCACTATTAGTGTGTGGGGTTTAATGTATGATTTAAGCTTTAGAAGTGTTTCTTTTACATATGAGGGAGCCTTGTATTTGGGGCAGAGATTTCCACTTGATGGATTTTTCCTGTGACTAATATGAAATGTCCTTCTTTGTCTCTCTTGATTGATTTTAGTTTGAAGTCTCTTTTGTTAGATATTAGAATAGCTATACCATCTTGTTTCTTAGGACCATTTGATGGAATATTTTTTCCCAACTCTTTTTTCTGAGACAATGTTTGTCTTTGAGGTTGAGGTCTGTTTCTTGTATGCAGAAGAAGGATGGATTCTGTTTTTGTATCCAATCTGTTAGCCTGTGCCTTTTTATTAGTGAGTTGAGTCCATTTATATTAAGGGATATTAATGAACAGTGATTGCTATCACCTGTTAATTTAGTTTTCATTGTTGGTGATGTTAATTTGTGCATTTTTCCCTTCTTTAAGATTTGCTGCTATGAAACCATCAATTGTCTGTTTTTGTTGGTGTAGACAATTTTTTTGGGTTGGAATTTTCCTTCCAGTATTTTGTATAGAGCTGGGTTTGTGGCTAAATATTGGTTAAATCTGATTTTTCATGGAATATCTTCTTTTGCCCTTCTATGGTGATTGACAATTTTGCTGGGTATAGTACCCTGGGCTGGCATCCATGGTCTCTTAATGTCTGCATAACACTTAACTGGTACCTTCTGGCTTTTATTGTCTCCAATGAAAAGTCAGGTGTGATTCTGATAAGTCTGCTTTTATGTTACTTGGCCTTTTTCCTTTGTAGCTCTTAATATTCTTTCTTTATTCTGTATGTTTAGTGTTTTGATTATTATGTGGCCAGGGGATTTCTTTTTTTGATCCAGTCTATTTGGTGTTCTGTAAGCTTCTTGTATCTTCATAGGCTTATCTTTCTTCTAGGTTGGGAAAGTTTTCTTCTATCATTTTGTTAAATATATTTTCTGTGCTTTTAAGTTGAACTTCTCCTTCTATTCTTATGTTTGGACTTTTCATTGTGTCCCATGTTTCTTGGATATTTTGGGTTAAGATTTATTAGATTTAATGCTTTCTTTGACTAATGAGTCTATTTCCTCTATTGTATCTTCAGTGCTTGAGATTCTCTCTTCCATCTCTTGTATTCTGCTGTTCATGCTTGTGTTTGTGGTTCCTGATCATTTTCTCATGTTTTCTGTTTCTATAATTCCCTCAGCTTGTGTTTTCTTTATTGTCTCTATTTCAGTTTTCAAGGCTTGAATGGTTTCTTTCATATGTTTGACTGCTTTTTCTTGGTTTTCTTTAAGGGATTTGCTGATGTCTTCCAGTTATTTGTTTGTCTTTCCTCCATTTCTCTGAGGGAATTTCTCATTTCCTCTTTTAGAGTTTCAAACATTATCCTGAAGTTATTTTTAGGTCATTTTCATCTGCTTTGTCAATATTTGGTTGTTCATTCTTGCTTTTGTAGGGTCTCTAGGTTTTACTGGTGTCATGTTGCTCTTTGTGGTGTTGTGTGTGTTCTTACTTTTCTACTCATCTTCTTCTCTAATAGGTGTGGTTGAGGCTGTCTATGATTCTGTTGATTAATCTTCTAGGTGCCACTGAACCCAAAGCTCAGATGGTTGTTCCCCATGGTACCATCAGTGCCACAGTTCTAGTTACCCTGTTGGTCACTCCATGTTCCTGGAGGTCACTCAGCACTCCAGAACTTTGCTCCACTCCCTTGGAGCCCTGTCTCAGGCTTGCTCTAGCCTAGGCTGTTGTCTCAGACCTGTAAATAAATGCCCCTGGTATGGATCCATTCCTGGAGAGGTCCCTGGCTTGGGGTTGGTCCTGTAAAGGACTCTGGCTTCAGTCTACTCCCTTGGAGTTCCCAGGCCCAGCACACCCAGACCAGCAGAGGACCTAGCTCAGGCTTACTCCCTCAGAGATCCCAGACTCATGCTCAGACCCTCAGAGGTTTCTGGTTTTGTGAATGAGAGTGGGAACAGCCAGTTTGTAGGAGCAGCTGAGGCTTTGAGTTTAAAGCACTAACATCTAGTGTGTGGGGTGTGATTTCCACTGTGCCTGGTGACAGGAGGTTCCTGGTTTGCCTTGTGTAGCCCAAGAACTTGTTGAACTTGGACCCGAACCTTCAGTGTAACCATGCCACTTTCAAGGAAGGCCTTAAGGTGCATTTCTCTAATTAGCTTTAAAATGGCATCATTAAATGATCATTAACGAGTAAGATAATTTATGTCCTATGATTGTTAGTGGAGTGGCCTCCCCTCAGCCCTCCTTAGTCACCCATCTTTAGTCAGGCTTGCTTAGCTCTCCTAATGAATAATCTGGAATATGGCTCCTCCCTTGTACTTTTATCATCTACAGAGGACCTTTTGTGTTGAAGACCTGATGAAGTAAAGAGGGTCAGACAGTCCTGAGTTCAAATTCGGACTCCTCTAGCTGTGTGATTCTAAGCAAAACTCTTGGCCACTCTGAGTAGATCTCTGGTGTTTTTTGGCTGCCTACACACTTGCTGAGAAGCACAGGAATGAGGATGCTGAGTGTGATTACAGCTCCAGCCCTCCCCTGGCAGCTTCTAGAGAAAGGCTTCCCATTCATCTCCTACCATCATCATCATCATCATCATCATCATCATCATCATCATCATCTCAGAAATGGAGATAAAACCCAAGGTCTTGCATATGCTAGATAAATGTTTTCTTGTGGAGCTCACTTCTCAGTTTCTGCCTAACCTCTCTGTCTCCTTTGATAATTTTGTACATCTGATGGCCGTACTCGCCCCTCCCCCATCTTCTCATACCCCTTCCAACTCTGTGTCCTCTTCTTTCTCCTTGTTAACCCACCATGTCCAGTCTGTGCTGCCCACCGCGTCCAGCCTGTGCTGCCCACCGCGTCCAGCCTGTGCTGCCCACTATGTTCAGCCTGTGCTGCCCATGTGTTCTTTGATGTGTGGGCTCACACTGGAGTGAGACTGACCTACCAAGGGTTAGATGCAGAGAAAACTGACCTTTCCCACTCCTAGCAGCTGGCAGTTGCCAACAGCTCCTCAGCTGGGGGTGGGACGCCAAGCCTATCTCTCCTCTCCATGCTGAGATTTTAGTTTGAGCTTTGCACAGGTCTTGAGCATACTGTCACAACCACTGTGGGCAACTATCCATCTGTGTCCCAGAAAAAAATTTCCTTAGTCATCCACCACCTCTGGCTTTTGAAATATTTATGCCCATACCTCCAGAAAGATCCCTGTGCTTTGGAGAATAGTATGTGATGTACATGTCTCATTTAGAGTTGGTCATTCTGCAGTCTTATTAGCTTTGAATTTTCAGATATGTATGTTTCATTTGTAACACCCATGGAGCTCAGGAAATTAGTAAGGAGAGGGGGAATCTCAAGAGAGGGGAGATAGAGCACAGTGGTCTAAAGGGGGAATAGTGGAATGAGGAGGGTTAAATTGGGGTGGGGTGGATGGGCAGGGTAGAGGGGTAGTAGAGGGAGGAATAAATAACACAAAAAAGTTACATGAAACCTTGTCTAACTTTTAAATGTGTGAGTTCCCATCCTCCAAGGAACTATCTGGAATCCCATTGGGCAATACCTCACCCTCCCTACTGTGGGAGAGCCTTCCTCAGGTCCCCTTGGTATCTCTGTGTCTTGTCGACTCCCACTGACAAGTCCAAGTTTATATCTACTGTGAAGCCTTGTCATCAAAACTGTTGGATGAAGGTGTGACTTTCTGTGCCATGGAGACGAAAGGGCCTCATCCAGTCCTGCTCACCCTGACTCTGGGTGTCCCCACTCCTGGAGAAGGCATTACTTAATGCTCCTGTTTATAGAAAGAAGATGGGATGGATCTGCAGAAGCCCCATGAGTTCCTCTGGGCAGAGCGGCTGGCAGGACAGAAGCCAGCTAGGGTGCCAGACGGGAGGGTTTGAGGAGTCTGCCCTTCACCCCTCTGAGTTTGACAGGTTTGAGCACAGCACTGACAAGGACCTTTCAATCTCTCCTTTTCGAACATCACTGCTCTTGAACACGCACACTAACCAGGTGTTAACGATGGCAGCATTTAACCGATGGGTCCCTGGAGGAGGGTAAATTTCAACCCAAAGCTGGAGAGGAGAGAACTTGAGAAGACTGTGTTATGGGTGGGCTTGGGGGCAGAGTTCCATGCCCAGGAGGCCTGGCAGGTGTGCGGGGTGAAAGAGCAGGCGGACTTCCTGGAGGAGATGAGGAACTTCACAGGGAGGCGTGGGGCGAGGAGCAGGTGAAGCCAGGTCTAGGGGAGGCAAACCGTGGGCAGGGAATATGTGTAAATCTCAGCTCTCAGGCTCGTAAAATCCTACAGCTGTGGGTCTCTGTCAGTTTTATATTAACATTTACCTAACAAGTAGACTGAGAGATTGTGTTATTTACATACATATATGGAGGCTGGCTGGACCCACGAATCCTTTCCTGTACACGACGTTTTATTGATTAATAAATTAGACACTTACAGATCAAGCACAAATCAAATCTATCCATTTCAGACACCAGTCAGGCTCAAATGAATGTAAATCAGAAGGCTTCATTTGCATACGCAAAGCAAGCCATTTAACTGTCATTTGTCATCCGCACCCCTGAGAGGCTGTAATTTGCTTAGCAAGGCAGCCTGTAGCAGGCCGCCCCTGTGCTCTCTGGGTGACTTCTGAGACTGGGGCAGTGAAGAGAGCTGTTCGCCTTGATTTTTTCCCCCGTGTTTTTTAAAATCTGCATGTTTGTGGAAGGGCAAGATAAAGAAGTTTTTGGGTAGTTTCAGTTTTTCAGAATTTCTCAAAAAACTGGGTATGGTGGCACATGGCATATTCCTGTAGCCCCAGCATTTAGGAGGTACAGACATGAGGACCAGAAATTCAAGGGTTGAGTTTGAAACCAACCTGGGCTCCATGAGGCTATGCCTATAAACAAACACCTCCCCCTCTTGGGTGCCAAGAAAACAAGGCTAATGTGGACATTGTCCCCAAGCTGTCTGTGTCACTGTGGGTCACAGTTAAGGGAACATCTGTGGATGACTTTCTTAGGACTGTACAGAAGTGACTCACAGTCTGGGCTCTCTCTCTCTAGCCCTTCTTCCCATCCCTCTGCTCACAAACCCAGCCGCTGGCCAGCAGTGGACAGAGTACAGGCCATGCAAGACCCAAATCTGAGCCTCGGTTTGAGTCAGACTTTGGACTCCGAAACCCACCTTTCCAGGCCGTCACGGAGGCAGGTGTTGGGTCACTGACCAAGTCTGGCACCCCCGCCCTGCTACTGGAGGGGCTGCACATGCTTACAGGTCTGCCGGACAGCCTAGGGTGTCTCCTTCAACCTTTACAGAACTTGGCCCATGCGAGGTCACACTTGCCAATGCTGGGCCAGGCCTGTATACAGTTGGTGCTCGTAATAATTGTGCCCCCGGGAAAAGAAAGCCCCATGAATTCTGCTTCAAAGGGTGACTGATGATAAAACACCTGAAGGTGCTTGAGGGTCTTTAAACCTATGAAGGGGCAAGGCAGAAAGAGTTTGATTTTGTGGCTAGGTATTGGCCAGTCCAGTGGGCCCAGGGCTGGATCTGTGGGAAATTGCTGGCGGTGTGTGTGTGTGTGTGTGTGTGTGTGTGTGTGTGTGTGGTGTGGTGTATGAATGGTGTATCCATGGGTATCCAAAAGGTAGAACCAGAAGCCACAGCCTTCCACAGAGGATAAAGAAGTTTTACATCTTCCCTATAAGGAGTACTTATTGAGCACCTGCTGTGTACCAGGTACCTTCTTAGGTCTCACATTGGACCCAATGACAAACAGTCTTGTTCATCTGGATTCAGATGGCCTGTGAGGTTCTGAAGTGACAAAGACCAGCACATACCCATGGAGACAAATGCCAAGGACCACAGAAGGAAACCTAGTTACCAGGTTCCCTGCTGGGAGCCTGCCTTCTCCTTACAACGTGCCCCCCTTCATGGGCCCATACCTGACACTCCCCCGGGGTCTGGCTTCTGGCCCATCACACAGAGGCAGGACTCAAGGAAAGCATCAAGGCCCTCCAGTTTGTCCTTTTTCTTTTGAAACTGTCCACGATCTCACAGAAAGGCTGTTGCCAGGTCTAAGTCTGTGACTCAGGTTCCCTGGCTGTCCTGGGATTCCTGCACAAACCCCACCCACAGATCCCTATGGTGATGTCTAGGCCTGGGATTTGGGAGTCCTGGTGGTCTTCACATAGTCCCTTGCTAGCTCCAGCCTGCCTGATTCTATCCCAACTCCCAGAAGAGTTCCAGGTAGAAGATGAGGGGATGGCAGGTGTTCTGCTCAGATGTGGCCTGTGTACCCCACTCTGTGTGGGGGTTCAGGACTGTCATCCGGTGAATATTTAGAATCTTCTGGCCCTGTGGGTGCCACCCAAGCACCTCATTCTCTTGACTATTGCCCAGAACCCCACAGCAGATATGGTAGTTTGAAATAAAATGGCCCTCAAAGGGAATGGTGCTATTAGTAGGTGTGGCCTTGTTGCAGGAAGTGTGTCACTGTGGAGGCGGGTTTTGAACTCTTATCTATGCTCAAGATACTGCTAAGTATATGAGTCCACTTCCTGTTGCCTTCTGATCAAGACATAACCAGCACCCTGTCTTCCTGCACGCTGCCATGCTCCCTGCCATGATGATAATGGACTGAACCTCTAAAACTGTAAGCCAGTCTCAATTAAATGTTTTCCTTCAGAAGAGTTGCTGTGGTCATGATGTTTCTTCACAGCAACAAAACCCTAAGACATCAGGTCTTCCTGAGCACCCTGGTAGGTGTGTCTAGCCCATCACGTGCAAGACACATGCGGCAGAGGATAGCCAAGACGGCGACTGTTCTAGTTTCATTTCTGTTGCAATGGTAAAATGTCCTGACCTAAAGGGGCTTAGAGTAGGAAAGACTGACTTAGCTCACAACTGCAGGTTACTGTCCATGCTTGTGGAGAAGTCAAGGCAGGGACTTACAGCTGCTGGCCACTCTCACAGTCAAGATGGGAGAGGAGGCACAATGGACCCTTGCTGGCTTGCTGTCAGTTAGTTCAGGACCCTGCCTGCAGAAAGGCATTGCCCACAGTGGGCTGGTTCAGCTAACAATCAAAACCCACACATCCACATTCCTATAGGCCAACCTGACCCAGATAATTCCCCACTCTAGACTCTCCAGGCTGTGTCAAAATGTTGCCTTCTTCTACGTGTGCATACCACAAGAAACCTTCCTTCCAGAGACGCCCAACTTTCTGGCCCCGCCATCGTCTGGGCACCGCCACTGACTGGGAACCTACATTGGCTGGGCACCACAGGAGTAAACACTCCTCCCTTCCTTACTTGGGTCATGGCCATCATCCCCAGAGAATCCCTCCAGACTGTCCGTTTTACAGATGCAAAGTCAAGGCCACAGGAGAAGGGAACACAGTCTTTATGTCAAAGATCACAGCCAGTTCTGTCTCAACGTGGGGCCATCTTGTGACTTACAGACTGCTCCGCTTCCCTCCCGTCCCTCTCTGTCAGTCTCCTTCTGCCTTAGGAAGAGAAGAGATTGCTAAGGGGAGGTGGGTCAGGTGAAATGATCCCACACTATTTTGAACGGCCCAACCTGGGCCAAACCTCCCTTTTCGGACACCCTTCTGCCATCCTCATCTCTGCCACCCAAGTGCTTAAGGGCAGAGCTCAGAGCATCTTGTTACTGTTTTTGTGAATCTTGGATGATAATTATATGTATAAAATTCGATTGCTTAAACCGTTCAGGATTAATCGGCACCAACACACGGAGCTGCGCTTTGCCTGTAATTAGCGATTCCCTGGCAAATGCATTTTGCAAAATAGCACTTGATTTTAATAACAGGCTGTTAGTATTAGAACACTGTGCCCACTTCCTTTCAAATTGTCAAAGAAGCCCCCATTCCTGGTGCCCTGGGCTCTGCTGAGGACTGAGCACCTTCTGGAAAAGGGGTCTTAGCGGCAGTTCTAAGCACCCCTTACTCCTTTCCTTCTGTAGAGGCCACCAAGATCTCAGCAGCTGGCAGACTGATGTAAGAAACTCAGCTTTCCCGTCAGCCATCCTTTCTCCTCCCTCTGTTCAGCACACACACACACACACACACACACACACACACACACTCCCGGTGACTGCCCAGTCTCCCTTTGACTCCTTGGTCCTCTCTCTGTTAGCAGGGGCTCCCAGTATTTTTTTTTGAGGGGGGGAGGGTTCAAGTCAGGGTTTCTCTCTGTAGGTTTAGGGCCTGTCCTGGAACTCACTCTGTAGACCAGGCTGGCCTCAAACTCACAGAGATCCGCCTGCCTCTGCCTTCCAAGTGTTGAGATTACAGGCGTGCAGCCCAGCCAAGCAGCTCACCATCTTTGAGGGACTCTCTCTTCCTCACTCTGGTTTTCATTCTCCTTCTAGCAACTTCTCCGGCCCTACTGTCTGTCTGCTCTGTTTCTGCACTTCCCTCTATGGGTCGGGCCGTGTTTGCACTGCCCTCATCTTCCCAGGTTAGAAAGGAGAAGCATCCTGCTCTCTTGAGTGCACTCTGGTGAGTTAAGGGCAGGTCCCACAGTTTCCCTAGTCACAGCCCTGGTCATCCTCTGCCATTGAGACCAGGAGTGCAGAGTAGGAGGTGAGCTCTGGCTGCCAGCTGCCAGCCCCTCCTCCTCCTGATGCCCCCGTCCAGGCCTTCAGAGACCTCTGCCCTTGCTAGAGCTGTTGTCAGCACAAAACCAGTTGCCTGGTCCTCTCTGAGGGTGTGAAGCACCAGAGTGACCATGAGGTGGACTTTTCTGTGGGGTGGATCGTTAAGGAAAGGACAGGGTATGGCAGATGGCTGAGTGATGGGGCAGGTACCAGGTCTGCAAAGGAGGGCTAGGGTGCAAACCCCAAATTTCCCCTTCTTCCCCTGTACACCTGGAGGATCTCACAGTAGATCCTCTATTTTCCCAGAGCCTCTCCTTCAGTTGCCAGAAGACCATCCTGTCATTCTTGCTGTCCCGTGACACCTCCAGCCCCTCCCTGTCTAGCCCACATCTTCACTCTGCTTGCTGTACCCTCAGCCTGTCTCTGGTACTCCACGACAGCTGCAGGTCAGAACCACAGCATCAGCGGGACCTCCTGTGTCCTGTTTCTTGCTAGTCAAGAGGACTCCTGTGGCTGCCAGAAGGTTCGAACTAAACTTCATGGATATATTGCTTTGAGTCCATTCTGGGTCTCTGCTCCTGCAGAGCCCAAGTGACTCCCCCTTACCCCCCTAGTTCTTAGCACCCAGCCTTCACACACTGATGGGCCAGGTTGTGCCAAGAACCACACTACTTGGAATACCCTTCTCTACCCTTCTGCTTCGATACATTCCAGAGCAGATGCATTCTAGTGTCTACAACTATGCTTGGCTTACGGTCTCTGCAGAGTGTTGGTTGATTGAATGATGAATCTCAAATGGGGAGTCATCATTCCCCAAATCTTCCCTGGAACCCCTCCCTCACCATACCCTGGACTTACTACTTCTCTCTCTCTCTCTCTCTCTCTCTCTCTCTCTCTCTCTCTCTCATGTGTGTATGAGAGAGGGGGGAGGGGGTCCTCTTAGTCCTTTTTCTATCAACAAAGACATTTCAGTTTCAATTCATTAAACATTTTGGAGAGTTGAATATTCACTTCATTCAGAATAAGCGCCTATAACGTATCAAACACTGTTCTAACCACTGCAGATGTGACCACTTCACTCACTCACTCATTCATTCATTCAAAGTACAGGCATCTACTATGTGTCAAAACAGTGTTCTAATGTTGGTAGCTGTGGAGATGGCAGAACTTGGCCTCTGCCCCCTCTCTCTTCCCAGTTCTCCTGTTAGTGCCCTCAGGATTTCCCTTGGCATATACCCCTCCACATACCTCTGCACTGCCAGGGAAGCCCCTGTTCCTCACTCCTGTCCATCACCTGCCCCAACCTACCCACTTCCCACCTGCCTCAGGCTCTCTTGGGACATGTTAGGCATACTTCATTAGTGTATGTGAACCCGAGGTAAGAGCCACATCTCGTTCATTGGCCTTTGGTGCCTGGACTACAGTAAACATCAGATATATGCATGGTTGAGTGGACATAAAGCAATGGTTGAGTGTATCCCAGATCATCTCATCTCATATGATGACCATCCCTGCAGGGATGCAGGAAAATGACACCTGCTGGCTTTCACTGAGTGCTTCCTGTGTGCCTGTGTAGGGCTGGGTTCTGGGGGCAGAGATGAAGAGTCCCTGCTTGTAACTGCACCCCATAGGTCTTTCTGTGAGGGGAGCGGCCTTGGAGGTAGGTTCCCTATCACAAGCCCAGCATCCACTGGGCACCAACCTCCATGTGTTGCACAACTCACTGGGTTTGGGGGACTGCAGCTTCCCTTTCTAGGGATTCTAGTAGTACTGACTTCTTAGGGATGGTGAACAAATGTTAGTTGCCAGCTAGGTGCCAGGCATCAGAGAGAATACAGGGAATGAAATAAAATCAGCCTACCAGAGATAAGGAACGCCACAAAGATGCTTAGCACAGCATCCAGGCCACAGGCGGTGGGAATGTTCTCAGTTCTTGTTCCCAGCGGATGCGAATGTATCATTTTATAGATACATAGAGATATAAACCAAGCCAACGTCCAAGAGACGGAGATGACACTTACGGTCAGGCAGGTACACACCTGGGAGTCACAGCGAGTAACTGGTGTCCCAACAGGCCTCAAGGATTCCAGTGCGCCACTGCCCGCTGCTCTTTGGAGAGGGACGGAGGTTGGTGGTAGGGGAAGATCAGCTTGATGGTCCATACTGCTCTCAGAGATTCACTTCCTGCTGCTGTCACCCAATTGTTCAAGCGGAAATAATCCCCGTCTTCTTCCCAGCTCCCCCAACACAGCGGCTATCACCTATGCCTGCCTGTGCTAAGGAGTGATACAGACAATGCCAAATGAGGGTGTCTTCTGCGGTGCCCCTGCACAGGTGAAGGCAGTGGGTAAAAGTGTTTGAGACTAGCAGGTGTGTGCACGAGCCACAGGAGAGGCGGCTGCATGGGCAGCGCATGTAAGAACTTGGCCTGTTTCTGTTCAGAAGCCACATCAGACTGTAGGACAACACCTTTCCAGGACCTAGTGATGTTCTCTAAGGAAGCCAGCATCAGACTCACTCCGAGGTTATAAACTGGGGGCGTGGTTTGCTTTCTCACCCAGAGATTTCTTTCCCAGATCAGGTGAGATCTCATCTCATCTTCCTCTCTCCTGTGCAGCAGGCAGGACTGTTAATGTCCTCACCTCTCCCCTAGGGGACCCCACTTCCATCTCAGCCCGCCCCTTCCCTCCCCTTATCCCACCTTCACCATCCCCCTCACCTCATCTAACCCCATCTCTACCTCAGCCTGCCCCTCCCCTCCTGTGACCCCACCTCCACCTCAGCCTGGGACTCAAGCCTTTTAGAGACCAAGTATTTACACAATGCAACAGACTTAGACATGAATTTCATACACTTGGCAGTCTTTGGTGGATGTAGCAGACCGTGTAATGGGGGCAAGGAGAACCCAGCTTCTTCTGCCATCAGCTCAGCAGATGTCCCAGTGCCAGGCCATCCTGCAGCCACTGTTGATGCTCAGAGGAGCACAAGCCATTGGTGTCGGGACCCCTCTCCAGTGTAGTCAGTATATCCAAAGTGCCTGGGGCAGGGCCTGGTAAGCAAAGATAATCATGATGAGAGGAGCCCGGAACACTTGGCCTAAGAGATGAGCCCAGCACCAAGGTCCCCGCCCTGCTCCATGCCCTACAGACTGGGTCAGGGTGTCAGCTCCCAAGAGGCCCAAGTGTTTCTTCAAGATAACACAGCAAATCAAGCCCAGATTTGGGAACTGTCCTGTCTCTGGTCATTCCATGATCTTTGTCTTTATTTGTGTGAGCATACATGTGCATGTGTGTGCAGGCCAGAAGACAGACTCAGTTGCTGTTCCTCTTTGGGGACAGGGTCTCTCACTGGTCTGAGACAGGCAAGTCCTAGGGAGGTGGCTACCTCCCCAGAGCTGGGAATAAGGATCCCTCCACCACGTTGCTCCTTGCGCTTGGGATGTTGGCTATCTTCCCAGCCCAGACTCCATCATCTTATCAGAAACCAAAGTGAGCGAGTGAGTGAGGAATTGATGGTGGGAGGAAAGAGCAGCCACGCTGGTTAACAGGCACGCGTCATCTAGAGGATGGGTGGACTCCAGGGAGAGAGCCCTTTTAGGCAGGTGATTTTCTAATGAGCAAAATAGGTGGTGTCAGGCAGAGCCGGTGCAAGTAAAATTAGGTGACCTCTCCTTGCCCTCTCAAGTGGTGCTTGGAGTCAGAGCTTCTCTGATTCAGTATTTTCCTGTTTCCTTACGGGTATTTTGGTCCCCGGAAAACAAAAAACCTGATAACCCTTTAGTGCCTGATTTGATCTCGGTAGTTTTGGTGTCAATGGTAACAAAAGGTGAGTTGGGACATCTAAGACCCTTGGCAGAACCAAGAGTTAGAGTCTCCTTAGCCTTGTCAAAGAACAGAGAAGATGGAGGTGTGGTTCAGTCTGTTCCCAGATGACCTCACTGGAAGTGGCGATACCACTTGTCACCGTGTGCCTTCCTCAAGACTAGTTGGGATGTGTGTTCTTATTTGGGAGGATTTCTCAAGAAACAGATGGGAGATGAGGTAGCAGGAAAGCAGGGGATGAGGGAGCTTGCCAGGCACCCACCCCTGGGAGCATCTGGGATTCCTTAATCTCACAGGGCACACTAGCAGCCAGCAAGCAGTGAGCCTCAAATTATAGCCCTTAAGGGCTGAGTAGGCAAGGGTGTTTGTGTCCTGCTGGCTTCAATGGCTGAGGACGTCCTGAGTTGTCAGGAGGACTAACTCCCTGCCACTTTGGACCCATTGTACAGTCCAGCCATGTGGCTCTAAAGTGCAAGAAACCTCTAAAAAGAAAAATGCATTCGCTGGCTGCTGGGAGTCACACAGTGTCATGAAGAGGTGAAGGAGTTGGGGACATCAGGGATCCCTTCCACACTCAAGTTGAACCCACTGAGGTGGCTCTCAATGCAGGCTTTTAAACAAAGAAGCAAACTTATTATTATGCTTTTCCTCAGTTTGTTTATGTATGTGTGTGGGGGGGGGTCTCCATGCAGATGGAGATCAGAGGACAACTTTCATGAGTTCGTTCCTTTCCACCATGTGGGTCCTAGGGATTAAATTCAGGTCATCAAGCTTGGCAGTAAGTGTGTTTGCCTGCTTGGCCATCTTGCCAGCTCCGTGGCACCTCCAAGGGCTTAAGGGAAATCAGACAGGGCATAGGGAATGGGAACTACTCTCAGTTTTCCCACACTGGGTGATCCTCTAGGAAGTGATTCGGGATATGGGGGTAGGGGAGAGAGAAAGGAAAGGACTGAGGCAGGGCTAGCTTGAAAATGCTGCTGCTAGCAACATGAAGCATTTTCCAAAGGTGGGAAAGAAACCACTGCAGACCTTCTTAGATCCTTTACCTCCATGGCATGTATATTCATGTAAAAGTACATACATATGTAATTTCCTTTTTGTCACACAGCAATGCTGATTTGCATAGGAATCTATAATGTACCACATGTGATATAAATATCCACTTTGTATGTATGTATATAAATATGTGTTGTTGGTATTTTTTTCCACCCCTCCATTTGACTCATGGAATCATTTCTTTCCAATCTAGTTCTGTGAACCATCCCTTGGAACTGACACTCAGAAAATTTTTCTAGCATTTTCTCTTACGCAGTTCCGACAGATTCTGTTAAAACAAGAATATCTCATGTCTCCAGATTAAATCTTCTCAAACTTTCCAGCTGTGGTGGTGACTACCTATAACCCTAGCACTTGGGAGACAGTGGTAGAAGCCCCACTAGAGGTTGGGGATAACCTGGTCTGCACAGTGCATTCCACACTAGCCAGGCTGTATAGTGAGACCCTGTCTTAAAAGTCAAGAGCAAAGCAAAGCTGTGTGTGCTGATGCCTAACTATAATCCCATCACCAGTTAAGAGGTAGATACAGGAGCATCAGGAGTTCAAAACCAGCCTCAGTTACATGGTGAGTTCAAGCCCAAGACCAGCCTGGGCTACAGGAGATCTTCCTCTCAAAAACAAGTCAAAACGGAAAACAGCTCCCTAAGGTTGTTGAATGGCACTCAGACGTCAGCCTGTCGCACTAGGCTTTGTGACAATGCCTCTTCCGCATGCATACCCCTGCTCCCACCCATGGCCACTCTGGCCGGGCTTCTCTTCCTGGTAGCTGCTCGGGTTCTCTTCCTGGTAGCTGCTCGGGGTCACCTTGAGCTTTCATTACTCTGGCTCTCTGAAATACTGCTCTCCCTTCTGCCATCCACTCTCCGAGCTTGTTCATTTTCCTGAGAACCCAGCCTGGATATCACTTTGAACAAGTTTCCTTTGTTCCCATTATCGCCTTAGTAAGACCTCTGCCCCTTATAGCATCTCCTCTCCCACTTAGCCTCCTGCCCCTCTCTCTTGTGGAATTTTCTCTGCTCTTTTCACCTCTGCACAGATGAGCTAACAGCCACTTGTCCTGTGTGTGTTTACACTCTGTCTCCTGGTGCCAGAATGCTCTGCTCACAAGGGCATCGATCATTTCTCTCTTCCCTGTTCACAACACCTAGTGCACAGAAGACTCAAAAAATTCCTTATTTAGACCACTGAGGATGGGGCTGGGTTAGTAGAACACTCACCTTGCATGTATAAGGTCCCGGAACAACATAATGAGTAATGCTGACACACGCATATGATCACAACCTTCAGGTGGTAGAGGTAGGAGTCACCCTCAGCTACGCATTGAGTTAGAGCTCAGCCTTGGCTGCATAAGGCCCTGTGTCCAAAAGAAAAAAACAAGATAGAAACCTTGTTAAATGAGAGACTTTGGGTAACGCCTTCATCAGCTTTTCTGTTTTAGTCCCTTAAGTGAGTGATTACTGAATATTGAGCTCATTCATAAACAATGGCTGACATATCTTGCCTCCCGAACACATGGCATGGGTCCTTGTTCCATCCCCCATCTCTACAGCTAAGAGTTGAGAAGCTCTTGACCAAGGATACACTGAACAAATACCTCTTTTATAAAAATCCTTTAGGTTTTTTTCAATCTGTGCATATGTGTATGATGGGCATGCCTGTATGTATGTATGTTTCAGTGAGCAGATGAAGGTGTGTGTCTATGTATGTGGAGGTCATAGGTTGACATATGTGTGACATATGTATGTGGAGGTCATAGGTCTTCCTTAGTTGTTCTCCACTTCATTCATTTATTCTGCCAGTCTAACATGGAACTCACCAATTACCCTAGCTAGCCAGCTTGCCCTAGGGAATCCCATCCACCTTTTAAGCACTGATAGGCAGGCCACGATGTCCACTCACCATTTTCGTGGGTTCTAGGGACCCAAACCCGTCTTCAAGTGTGGTGCAGACAGCGTTATCCACTGGACCTTCTCCCCAGCCCCTTGAACTTCTGTAATCACGACATCCAGCTAGCATCCTGGCTGAGCTGGGGGCTGGAAGAGTGACTCCTTCATGGACATCTGACTTCCCCAGCCTACAGAGGCTTGTGTCTTCCCCTGTCACCTGCCAGACAGATTGTTGTCACATCATGTGGGGGATACTGGCTAGAACTGCTTTCTCGCTTTGACAGTGGTGTTGGTATATGTTCTCCACTGGGCAGGAAAACAAGTGCTTTACTATTCCCAAGTGCCATGTGCCTGGCACTCTGCACAGGCCACCAGATGTGAGTCTAGGAAGATGTGGGGCTCTGGGTGTAGCTGACTGGCCCAGGGTGACAGATAGTGGAGGACCACCTTATTTGAATATGAGCTATTCCGTACAGCCTCATGTTTGAACACTGGGTCCCCAGATGGTGGCGCTGTTTAGGAAGGTGCTAGAACCTTTAGCTTTGCTGGAGGAGGACTTTAAGTTTTGTAGTCTGGCTCTACTTCCTGTTCTCTGTTTCCTAAGTATGGATACAATGTGACCATCTAGCTTCCAACTCCTGCTGCCATGCTTTCTCTGTCTGCTGCCTCCCTTTCGCCTCGACCCCTGACCCCAGCATGTTGTAAACCCCCCTCCCGGAACTGTAAACCAAAATAAGCTCCTTCCCCACAGGGTCGTTGATCATCGGAACAGAAAAGAACCTGATACACATCTCACCCTGCCTCCCCTGGTGTGTAGTGCTGTGTAGTGCTGTGCTCTGCAGTGCTGTGTAGTGCTGTGTTGTGCCGTGCAGTGCTGTGCAGTGCTGTGTTGTGCCGTGCAGTGTTGTGCAGTGCTGTGTTGTGCAGTGCTGTGCAGTGCTGTGCAGTGCTGTGTTGTGCCGTGCTGTGTTGTGCAATGCTGTGTTGTGCCATGCAGTGCTGTGCTGTGCTGTGCAGTGCTGTGTTGTGCTGTGCTGTGCAGTGCTGTGCAGTGCTGTGTTGTGCTGTGCTGAGCAGTGCTGTGCAGTGCTGTGCAGTGCAGTGCTGTGCTGTGCTGTGCAGTGCTGTGCAGTGCAGTGCTGTGCTGTGTTGTGCAGTGCTGTGCAGCGCTGTGCAGTGTTGGAGGCCAATGGCCACCCCATCCACAGTTTCCTCTCCTTTCCATGGCAGAGAATCCTGTGAGGGCTGCTGTGGCGAGCATACAGTCTGTCCCCCAAATGCTCTTGTCTCTTTTCCTTACTTGCACACCTTACTGTCCCAGTGATGTCACAGCCAGAATGTGACCTCAAGCATTGACTTGAAGCTTAATCAGGGCCTGCATGTGCATGACCCTGATTATTAAGAATCTAATAGAGGCATGGTTCAAAAACCACATGTCTTTCTTGGCACTAAGCACAGCCTAAACAGCGCCTTAGGAGCATCTCCTTCCAGATTTTTTTCCTCTGTAAACAGGGGGTAAGCAGCATCATTCTTCCCATTTGCCGAGGCCTGTTGCCAGCCAGGGCCATGTCATTTTGTAAACTCCATTTTGCTTGAACTTTGGCAATTCTATTTACTACATAACTTTGGTTTCTAGATGAAAATGAATTTGTATCTCTGAATTTTTGATTGTCTACCTCTACAGACCCAAAGTAATGGCTAGCTGGAAAAGATGTTTACTGACCACTATCACTGAACATTCTTAACTGACCACTCATGGATACCCCCAGAAATGGCCAACTGTGGGGTTCCAAAGGGAACTTGTACCCTCCAGCCCACTTCCACACCTACCCTATAGCTACTACACTTTGAAGATTGACATGGGCTCTGCTTCTTACGGACATCCTCTATTAGTCTGGTTTTCTGTTGCTAAGATAAACCATTGACCAAATCCAACATGGGGAAGAAAGGGTTTGTTTCATCTTACAGTTTATACCGTGTTGACAGAAGCTGAAACAGAAACTATGAAGGGGCACTGCTCACTGGCTGACTCCCTACAGTTTGCTCAGCCTGCTTTCTTACACAGGTCCACCTACCCAGGTGCTTTAGGGCCTCCTACATTAATAATTCATCAAGAAGATGCTGCACAGACTTGCCTGTGGGCCAATCTGGTGCTGGCATCTCCTACATGAAGTTCCCTCTTCCTAGACGATGCTAGTCCGTGTCAAGATGACAAAAAACTAAGCAGCATGGATTGGTCTGCAGGTTTCCTCCAGGTAAGCCCTCCGGTGTCTTACGTCTTTCAGCCCCTTGTCTGTCTTTCCTTCTCCCTTACTGTTCACTGCTAAGCTTCAGGATATTCAGCACCAAGGTCAAGAGCAAAGCCTTGGAGCTCCCTGGATAGCATTTGGCTCCATTCTGGCAGCCTGCTCACTCAACTTCTGTCTCTGTGCCTCTCTGTAGGGCCTGGGGATCTGACCTTCCCAAAGCTCTCTCCAAGATGAGTTCAGGGCTTAGCATACATCTGGCATGGAGCAATAATTCAATAAGCAGCGATCATCGGAGTCCTGTATGCGTTTTGTTAGAATGCCAGAAACATAGGGAAAAAACCCTTTTTAGATCAGAAATTAAAACAAGACACTATTAGTCTGAGTCAGGGCAAGGCTGACCTAACATGTTAGCAGATGGTTTTGGTTCTTAAGAGCCTGCCACATGTCTAGCGAGTCATAACTCTAATGGTCTAGTAGTGACGAGCAGTGATGCTGTGCTAAGTGGGGGAGGCAGCCAGAGTCTGGTCCCTGCCTCCGGATCCAGGAATGAGGGTGTCACATCATACAGGGAGCAGAAGCAAGATGGATACCTCCAAAACACTGTTCCCTGGGGTATTGTTGCCAGGTTTTCTAAAGTGCCCACCACCACCAGGTACGGTGGCACACACCAGTCCCAGTGTTTGGGAGGTGGAGACAGAAGGGTGGGGAGTTCAGTGTCATCCATAGCTAACCTAGGCTAGATGAGACCCTGTCTGAAACAACTACACAAGTGTCACCTTTTGTCAGGGTTAGACCTCACTGCTGTGGGATCTTTTTCTTGCAGATTTGCCCCAGGTTAGCAAAGCTTTGAAAGCGGAAGTTGAGAGAAGCCTGGGTACCGGAAGTATGGGGGCTGAATTCCTCAGCAAAGAATCCCACTGACCCCACTCCAGGCTCCTCCTCATGAAGAGCCATGGCTTATTCCACTTTGGGGGACAGTGACGTGTTGGAGTAAAAGCCTTTGAACAGGCCTGAAATGGTAAATTTCAGCTATGAAGGTGAAGGACCCTGCTGTGGGTTCTAAGGTGTACAGGGAGAGACCTGGGGGACTCACAGTGAGGCGACACCTTCCACATGCACAGAGGTGAGATAAACCTTATCTATGACTTCAATTGCAGCTGAATAAATTGTCAGAGAAGCAATTTGGGTCCTATACATGCCAGAATGTGGTACTAGAACACGTATGATACAAGCTTAGCTTGAGTGCAATGTTGTGCTTGGGAAACAGACTGTGTGTGTGGACAACCATTCGGAGACCAGAGGACAAATTCAGATGTCCTTTCTTGGTGCCATCCACCCTGCTTTTTGAGACAGGGTCTCAACAGACTGAGCAGCAAGCTACCTGTCTCCATCTCTCAGAACTGAATGACAAGTGTGTGCCATCAGGCCTGGCATCGTTTAAAGATTTGTTTTCAATGATGTGTGGGGGTAAGGGTGTTCACACATGATCTCTGATGATCAGAGGGGCCGGAGGCTTTAGATCCCCTGGAGACAGAGTAAACGGCAGTTGTGAGTGGCACAATGTGGGCACTGTGAAATGGGTGAGGGTTCCTCACCCCTGAGCCATCTTTCCAGACAACAGGGCTGGCTTTTATTTATTTATTTATTCCTTACAGTTAGTTCTGGGGGTTGAACTGGGGGTCTTCACACTTGATCAGCAAGCACTTGGCTGACTGAGTTATGCCTTCCCACCAGTCCCAGGCCTGAGTTTTTAAATAACAGCCTGATGGCTCGGGGAGTCTTACAGAGTGGCCAAGAGGTTCAGTTCTCGTAAGCCCAGTGTGGCTTTCTCAGTTGGTGAAGTTTCTGATTGCTTATGATCTGTTGCAGGATCCCCCCCCCTCCCCGGAGTTTGGGGGATACAGCAAGGCAGTCCCTGAGATCTCTAACAGGAGAAATCACCTCCCGCTGAGAGTAATCACCAGTTTCCAGGAGGAATTTTGCCTTGTGTGCTTGCTTGCTTCTTAATCACCCTCTAAATATGCATTTTTCACGTTATCCCCTAATGGCACCCAGAGAATCATTAGAATCTGCTGGGACCCTAATCCACGGTTCTGCAGATCTCTAAGTATGTAATTTCCCTCCATGACGCAGGTTTCCGAAAGTCCACAAATAACCATTTGCGAGATAAAGTCGCAGCCCCAGAGTCAATTACAGCAAAGGCTGCAAAGAATCTATTTCCTTTTCGAAAATTAAGATGTGAAGTTAGTAGTCACAGCACTCCAGGCTCCCCTTCGCCTGAGTGGGAGGTGGAAAATGAAGCTAGCTCCTCCCCTCGGTCCTTGACAGGCAGGATGCTGATTTGGGCTGGTTTGGGACTCTGGGCCACCTGGGTGATGGCTGGAGGAGAAGCCCTGCTCAGTGGGGTCAGTTGCCGGGCTTCACATCACACCGGACAGCTGTCTTCTCTTTCCATCGTGAGGTCACATGTCCTGAAAAGGATTGAGGGAACCAGCTGTGACCATCCCCCCCATGACGGTCCTCCTTTGCAGAGCTGGCACTGCAAGGAGGTGTGAAGGGACTGAGGCCCAACCAACTGGGACAGCGAGGCGTGGCCTGGCATATACACATGCACTCCACATCCGCTTTCACAGCTCAGGCCCACAATTCCCTCTGGATGACTCCTCCTACCTTTGCCATCATTGGCTCCCCTGGCTTTCTGTGGGAAGGTGCCCCTGGACTCAAGAGGACTCCAACACAGGACCTTTCCTGACACCTGCTTCCACTCCCATCATGATTGGCAGTTAGGACAGCTTCTTTCTAGGCCCATTTCTCTCCTAGCACAGCAGCAGCTTCCCCAGGGTTAGAGTGTTGGCAGGAGATAGGTTTTAGCACACGCCAAGATATCGCAAGTCTGTGGGTGAAAGGGCAACTTATCTTTCCCGAGGTTACTCAGCTATCACATGGATGCAGTCCACGCTATCTCAGAACCCCTCTTTTGCCCTGGGAGTCACGGGACCTCTCCCACACATGGCAGTGATCTGCTACAAACTGAGGGCCAAGATCCAAAACCACTACCCTGACCAACTTTCTTCCTGGGGCTTCTGGTGTGTGTCTTCTATGTAGAACCAATCCAGCAAATCCAAAGCAAATCCAGCCCCCCCACCTCTGCTTGGCCCCCTCTGACCCCTCTGACCCCTCTGCCCACTGTCAAGCTCTCCAGCATGTGGGCCTTGGTCTGGAGAAGATTTCTGTGCAGCCCCGAATCCACTCCAATTGTATTTTCTCTCTGTCCCTTGAAGAATCAAAATTGCTGAGTGCCTGCTATTTTCTCTGAAACTGTATAGCAAAAAATCTTCTCCTGGGCTCTGACCCTGAGAATCTGCTTTCTGCCCAAAGCACAGTTTTACAGCCAAGTTATTTCTGATTCTTTAAAAGCAAAAGCAAAAAAAAAAAAAAAAAAAAAAAAAAAAAAAAAAAGAAAAAAGAAAAAAGAAAAAGAAAAGAAAAAAATAGTCTGGAAGAAACAGACTGTGTTGCAATATAATGTCTCAGCAAAAACCCCAGGCGTCTGGGCCTGCACTTGGCCCCTGTGCTGACTGAGGGGAGTCTGGGGGACATCTGGAGTCATACTGGGTGGGACCAGACACACTGCAAGATGCAGGCAGGATGCCTGTGGCACTTTGATAAAGCCAGGGAGCTGACGGGGAGGGGTACAGAAGGTTCTAGGTGAAATGAGAGTTGTAGCCAGGTGGAGAGAGCAACACTTGCAGGTCTGCCCTGAACTGAAGAGCCCTGGTTAGAAATGAGCTGTTTTCTGGGACGCCATGCAAATGCCTTGACTAGTGAATTGACCTTAAATTCATGATGCGCATGTGCATGCCTGGTGAGCCTGACGTGGTTGAGGCTGGCTGTGGATATTTTGTGCTGGGTGTTTGTGACCAGAGTGGTCAATACTGTCACTCTTACCTGTGCATCTCCAGGGCTAGCCACACTTTCTGGGATGCACGTAGCAGGCACTCTGCCTGGGGACTGTCTGAGTATTTGTGTGGGGTCACTATTTAGGTGATGCATGCATGCAGGCGTCTGCGGGATGTGTCTTTGCGTGACTCTGCAGCCGACGCATAGAATGCGAGCTCCGCGGAGCACAGGCCTTGGTTGACTCCATTCTGTCTTACGCCAGGGCCGATTCTAGTAAGTATGCTGGCACATTTGTACCTGGCCAAGGGTGAGCACTGTCTACGGGTACCTTTGTGTTTCATTGTGCCTATAATGGTGTGCGTAGAAGCATCTGTACCTGCGAGCAAATGTGCATAAATGTTCCTGTGCCATGGGGTGAAACGGCGACCTCGGGGTAGATGATGGAAGCGGAAGCATAATGAAGGAATTATCTAGAAGACCTTCATGTGTTTGTCAAGGTCCCCAGCCATGGGCTCTGGCTTCTCTGGCCATGGTCCTTGTATGTGTGGATTTCGGTCTCACAGTCTTCTTCGGCCGTGGATGAAGCTGAGACTCCATTGTTAAGGAGACTGTATGCACAGGGACACCTTTTACTTCTCTCTGTGTGACAAACCGTCCCTTCCTCCCCATGCCCCATGCCCATGGCAATGACTCTTCCTCCACTGGGTCTCTGTCAGGCTTCCCTAGAGGTAACCAGGACACTCAGGTGGGCCCAGGTTGTGGATTCGTGAAGTCATTGTCCCCTCCTTGTCTCACACATCCTCCTCCAGTGCCTCTGTTTCCCTCAGCACCCCCTAAGGAAGCCTTTCCCTCCTCAAGGTCAGTTTCCTCTCAAGGCTATCCACAACCATAAGGGTGATAAATGGCTGTGGGGGCCCAGATTGGGGAGGTGGCATTTCTATGGCTTTTTAACAGTGCCCCGTGTGGCAGCTGTTGGTGAAAAGATCTTGTGTTTTTGTCATCATCCTTGCTTCCCCGGGAAACACAAGACCATTTGTAAAGGCCAGGCATCCATTTGAGGGAAGACAGTGTGGAATTCTGGAAAAATAGGGCATTGTGACATAAAACTTCCTCCACGTAGAAGTGGAAACTGAGGCATGTGGATATCCAGTTCCTCCTCTCTTCTACCCTGGCCTGCTGTGACAGCTCTCTTTCCTTCCTTCCATAGACAAGATGACACCGTTTATTCTGTGACACAGTGACTTACTTACTAGATGGGAATTTGATAATGAGAGATGGAGAAAAGAGAGCTCAGTCTGCTGTCTGATAAGCAAGTCCAGGGCCCTTGATTCCACATTGGAGGAAGTTAAATGAACCAAGGTCACCCTGAATATTTGGGCAGGGAATAGCAGAGTTCAGGAAGGCAGGAATCTCCACAGCCCAGGCCGTGGGTGGCAGAGGGAGCCTAGCAATGTTTCTAGAGCAAGTGGTGGCATTGGGATCCTCTGATGCCCCGGCCCTGGCAAGAGGGAGCTTAGGATATGAGCGCTCCCAGACTGGACATCAGACTGATCTCACAGTTGTGGCCTGTGGTAGCCATGGAAGGCGGAAGTACGTTGGTAGCCAAGCGCAGTTGGCAGGACTGAGAAGGAGTGGACAGCAATGGCTTTCTTTCTCTGTGACAGTCTCGACAATGATCTTAACATGCGTCCCCAGTGGGGACAGTTCTACCAAAAAGCTACAGCCCTATGGGGTCCACTGGGTTTGTGTTATGTGACTGACCACAACACCAGGGCTTCAATCAGCTCCTTTTCCTCCATGAAGAGGGCAGTGCCTGTTCCTCCTCCATCTCTGCACATGGCTGGTAGCCTAAGGCATGGACAGGCCATAAATAATAGCAATAATGAGAGAGTCTGTTCCGAGCGCAATGATTTTATGAAATTGCATTTCTGAAAAGGTTAATTTTCCCATCTCCCCACTTGTACTCCAATCTGGGGAGGCATCTGTGAATTAATTGAACCCGCTTCCTTCCTGGTCTCTGAGAAAGCCTGGCAAGATGTTTGCTTCCCTGGGGCCTGATGTCCACAGCTGGCTGGAAGCAGCAGTTTCTGGTCCCCTTCTCAGAGTCCAGTGAGAGGACCCGAGGCTGACACATAGTGCTCAGGATGGGGACAAGAAGTCCTGGTGGAGGGAGGGCCAGGCTGGATGGGGAAGAGAGCCATACAAGGTTATGTGGAGTGCCCTTGGGGGACAGCGCGTGGAGACATCAGAGATGAAGGGGGCAAGTAGAGCCAGGGGATGAGTCCACTTACATACACATGGCATGGAGTGTGGGGGCAGATGAGGGACAGAAGAAATGTGAATGAAGGCAGATGGACAGACAGACAGGCAGACAGGATGGATCAGCTCTGTAGACCCTCTTGCTCGGCTCCACGGTTTTTCTCTCAAGTCAAACAAGTGTACTGTGGAGATAGCTCAGTTGGTAAAAGGCTTTGCAAGAGGGAGGACCTGCCCCGGGACCCTCTGAGCTGAACCCTGACACCAGCCAGAAGGGTGGATCCCCATGTCAAGCTTTTAAAAGTTAGGATCAGGACGAAGGCTACAGAAGAGTGATAGATTCTGACCACTTTCAAGGATCATGGAAAAGAGGGCCTTGGGAGGGAAATGTAGATTCACCTCCTGAGGGAAGAGCTGAAGAACAGGGAAGGAAAGAACTGGGCAGTGGAGACATTCTGCCCTGAGTCGATGGAACAGCTGCTGTCGGCACAACTACTCAGGACCAGGGGACCTCCGAGCGCAGGAACCAGGAGGGATGTGCATGGCAGTGCAGGCAGATTTGGGGCGCTCTTCTGACTTGTTCCGACATGTGTTCACACATCCCAAGGATGTCCTCTGACCGTGGCCTTTCTTTGGCCTACTCTTAGGCCAACTGATAAGAACTTCCAGCCTCGAGTTTTTCATTCTCATTCACGGAACCTTGTCAGCTTCCCCAAACAGGAGACCAGCTCTTGTCTCAGCAACCTGACTCCCTCCACCACCATTGGTTGACTTGGAATATCATCACATAGAAGATGTTCCATTCCCTGATGGCCACACCCCCATCCTTCCATCTCTTCCACATAACCCCATGGCTTGTACCATCTCCAAAAGGAAGTCCTGGAGTGGTTGAGACTTGTCTTTGCTTTTATTTTTAGTTATTTTTCATGCATGTGGTATATGTGCTTGTGTGTGCATGAATGTACCTGTAGAGACCAGAGGTCCTGTGTCTGAGTAGTGATTTCTGAGGATCTACCTGCCTCTGCCCTGCCTCTGATGGACTTCAGGTACCTGGCATTGTATGTGGGTGCTGGGGATCTGAGCTTGAATTCTCATGTTGCCTCTGCAAGCCCTTTACCAACTGATTCACTTTCCCGGCCCAAGACATGTTATTAAATGTACCCTGTTATTCTGTCCACACCAGGCCTCATTGTTTACCCTTCTGCCTCCTTGTGAATTCCCTGTGGGACTCTCCTGCATTTTCCCGTTGGCTTAACTTTCCATCCCAACCCCATTCATTTGTCTCTGTTTGCACAGCTCCCTCCTCTATAAACCTGCAGAGTAGCCACAGGCCATGGCTGGGGGTAGTCTGCACCAAGAGAACAGTCTAGAAGACCATCTGGTCCTCCACCCATCTCCAGTCTAGGAAGAGTCCCAGTGCACCATCCTCTCCTGTCCTAGAGGTCCTCTGCAGCCTGCAGGACTCTGCCACAGGACCTTGTCACCTGCTGAGCTCCTCCCTGCACAGGATTCTACCAGACCTTACACACATAAGTTCATGTAAAGACAGGGGTGGCATTCACGGCCCATGGGCTTCGCTTGACCCCAGAAAGGAAGTGGGTGCAGCTGCATCAATAGGCCAGTCCATCTTGTTTTTGTTCCTGTTCTCGGGGCAATCCTCAAACAGTAGGGAGGACTCCCATCATGGTCCTTCTGCCCACACAGGAGGGGGTTGGGTGGATATTGCTTTTCTTGTGCTACACCTAGCGCTACAGAGTCTTCCAGATGTCCCCAGAGCCTCTGGCTGTCACCACTGTGGTATAAACCTCTGTTTCATGTTTTCTTTCCCACCTCCCTTCTGCTCTCTCTCCAGCAATGTTCAGGGGTAGCCTTCTGGATGTGTGCTGATGAACCCTTCTCCCAGACTGTTCTGGGGCCACTTACACTGAACCCCTGTCCTGGTGGCCTACGACAGCCGAGTGCCCTTGCAGCCCAGATCCCTGGATTCATCCTGAGTTCATTCAAACAGGGGATTAAAGTCGAGCTCCCAGAAAAGCCCCCACTCTAGTTCTCCCAGCTCTGGCCAGCAGCCTGGCCTAGCCCAGCACCTCGAGGGCTTGGGCCAGAGGCTTCTCCTCTGTCAGGACCCTGCTGCCATGTGGCAGGACCGTTTCTTGTGGCTGGCATTATCGCACACTGATTCATCTCCTTCTGGAGGAACGGGGCCAGCTGCAGAGAGCGAACATATTGAGTAAATTCACAAAGAACTGATGGCTCAGCTCAACATTTTAATGGCGACACTAAGCGCCCTCTCACATTGATAAACATGCTCAATGCCTGAAGGGATTATGGCTTCCAGGCTGGCCACTCTGTCACAGGGAAAAATTAATCTTGAGATTTAATCAAATCCAGAGCTGCACACTGTGGGAGGGAAGGGGCTCTTCCCTTCTGTGATGTTCAGGGGAGGTCCCTCCTTCCAAGTGACTTCATGGTGTCATCTTGACTGAGTGCACACAGGCCTTCTGGGCCAGACAGTTGAGGCATTTTTGCATGCTGCAGCCTTCCTGGAGCTGCTCCTCACACAGAGAGGTGTCGGGTGGAGTCTGTGGAGGGCAGATGCAAGTTCTGATTTCCCTCTGATGGTGTCTTCCGTGTCATCCCCTAGCACCCTCGGGTCCTCTTCTGAGGGTGCTTACAGTCGCCAGCATCTCATGCTGGTTCCCTTTCCCTTGAGTTCTCTTATGGCTCCACCCCCACCTGCTTCTGTCCAATCAGATCGAGGGGTGAATGTGCAGGGAGGATCTTATTCCAGTAACTCTTACAATTCTCGCACCTTGTAAATGAGACAAAGCTCTCTCCTGCAGGGGACCCAGTGTTGTGCTTTGTAACTCGTGGGCTTTGTCCGGATCCAGAGGAAGAGGGTCCAGATGGTCTCAGGAGTGGAGTCCATGACTGAGTTCTTCCCAGGCTGGCTCCTGGGAGGGTGGCATAGGACAGCAAGATCTATATTACCCTGGAGAGAGCACACGCGGGCCACCCTTAGGGCCTGGGGCCTCCAGAGCAAGTAGCTTCACAGGAGATTTGTGTGTGCACTGAAGTGTTCCAGGTGCTGGCCTGCACACGGAGAGGCTGCAGGGAGGTCCTGCTGGGGACATGGATGGGGCCAGTGAGAGGAGCTGCTGCTTCAGCTAAAGAAGAGCAACAAAGAGAAGGGGGAGGTGGCCGATGGTGAATGAGTTGTTCTCCTGGAAGGTCAGGGGCCTGCCTGGAGGAGAGAGGCTTCTGTAGACTTCATCTCTGTCTCTGCCAGGGCCACCATCTGACTCTTGAAACCCTCCATCCCGATATGTGGCCCATACAGTGTGTGTGTGTGGGGGGGGGGGTGTTCATGACACCCTTTGCTAAGCAGTGGCAATAGGCTAGCCAGGCTACAGAGCAGGCAGAGGTAGGCAAGAAACCCCTGCAAATGTAGGCCTCCTCCTTTTTGCCTGTTAGAAGCATCGAGAGCGGGCAGAGCACACACCTTTAATCCCAGCACTCAGAAGGCAGAGGCGGATGGATTTCTGAGGCCAGCTTGGCCTACAAAGCAAGCTTCAGGACACCCAGGGCTACACAGAGAAATCATGTCTGAAAAAACAAAACAAAACAAAACGATTGCAACAGCAAAAAGCAGACGGAGGCAGCCATTCTCTGTCTGGCTTGGCATGAAATGACTCAGGGGTGACCTTCAGCTTGGGCTCAAGGATGCAGTGTGGGATTCTGATGCGCCTGAGTGCATATGGAGTCCAAGGGCAGAGCCTGTCTCAGGAGGGGACCCTGCTTCTACCTCTGGGCCTCATCCCTCCCCAGCGCATACCAGGCATCCCATCACAGAGTGGCTTCCCTCATTTCCTGTCAGACACAGTCAGCATGGGGATGATGAACTCTGCCTAGTATCTGTAGGCTGTGGGCTGCTCAGAGGAGATGATCCAGCAAGCCTCCTCTGATAGAGCAGCATATGGTGCTGCTGGCCCCCTCACTAACAGGGTTCTGTGTCCTCATCAGAACGAGCCTCCATCATAGGTCAAAGGTAAACCTGTGGAGTACATACCTCTAGTCCCTCCACCCCACCCTACTACCTCCTTGAGAAGCCCCGCTACCTCAGGAAGAGTGGCTAGGTTCTAGAGTAGAGGCAGTAAAGGACAGGAGCTCTGCCTGCTACTTCAGGGTTCAAGTTCTGAGAGGAAGAGGGCGAGGAGACACTGACCTGACCAAGGCCTGCTGAGTCCCTTGGAGTAAGCTTTCGCAGGAGATGAAGGGATCTGGAAGCAGAAAATGTCGGCAGGCGGCGTGCGAGTGTCTGGAGTTGGCATGCCCGTGAGGAGGATACATTCTGAGTACTGAAGCAGCATGCCCAGGGTTGGCTCAGAAGCAGCACGCCCAGGGTCGGCAGCAGAAGCAGCGTGCCCAGGGTCAGGCTCAGAAGCAGTGTGCCCAGGGTCAGGCTCAGAAGCAGTGTGCCCAGGGTCAGGCTCAGAAGCAGTGTGCCCAGGGTCGGGCTCGGAAGCAGCGTGCCCAGGGTCAGGAGCAGAAGCAGCGTGCCCGGGGTCGGGAGCAGAAACAGCGTGCCCAGGGTCGGGCTCAGAAGCAGCGTGCCCAGGGTGGGGCTCAGAAGCAGCATGCCCAGGGTCGGGCTCAGAAGCAGCGTGCCCAGGATCGGGCTCAGAAGCAGGGCCTGACTTATCTTTATTCTCTCAGCCTCTCTGCTGCCCTCTGGGCCTCGGTAGAAAAAGACAAAATTCCAAAGGCCGGAAGAGAGACCAGGGAAACATCCCGGAGAGCAGCTGCAGTGGAGACAGTGAGATGGCGGGCGGAGCAGCCCTTTGGCAGCCTAGTCGTTTCTGTGCCCCTGGCAGACCTGTGCCACACGGGAGCTCATTACTGTCACTTATCTGCCTGGACTTCCGGGCTCTTCTGAAGTCCTGCTTTACCCAGTCAGAGCTATTTCTTTCAGACCCTGAGGAGCAGGGAAAAGGACCAGGATAGAAAGTGAAGCCTCCAATGCTGAACAGGACAAGGGTGGGGCAGGAATGGATGAGATGTGGGGAGGGGTGGAACTGGCAGGAACAGGGAGGGCATGGGAAGGGTGTGGAGCTGGAGTGGGCGGGGCCTGCCCGGGGAATAGAGGACAGTGGGTAGGGCCTGGGCAGGGATGAAGTGGGTTGGGGCTACCAGTGATGGAGTTGGGTGGGCATGGCCTGGGGTTGGTGGGGCCTGAGCTAGGTAGGTGGAAAGAAGTGGGGGCAGGCTGCTGAGGCCACTGGAGGGCTTTGAGTTCTGAATTCAGAAAAGCTGGCAGGTGTCACCATGGCAACTGTAGAACAGGGACATCTTTGAAAAAGAAAAAGGACAAGTTTGACGATTTTATTAGCTGTCTTTACACTCTTCACCAGGAAGGGAAGTGGGGGCCTGGAGGCGCTGGAGGCTGGGCAGTCGGTGGCGGTGGACCCCATAGAGAGAATATGAATCAACCTGCAGGGCTGGGGATGACTGTGCCGTGTAGCCCCACCTCTCCTGGTGCTGTCTACCCACACAGTGCCCCCCAGATCCTGCTTTGAGGACCTGTGTCATCTAGGCTTGATTCTAGGAGGGTCCTGCCAAATTCCCCAGACCAAAACTTTCAGGTCCAAGATGCCCCGTGTCTCTACACATCAAGAGAAGCTCATACTGGGGATGATGGCAGACAAGTGCAGGCACCCCCAAATCACACTGTCTGGCTTCAGCACTCCTCAAGCTTCTTAGCCTTGGGCAATCTGGATAGCAGCCTCACGCTTTAACTGCCCAACGATTGGAGAATAATCGCAATGCCTAGCCTTTCTATGGCTGTGCATGCGCAGACCTTAGGTATGCAGCTGTGAGTAGATCACAGGGGTGGTGGGCGGGCTGTGTGGACCTAGCTGCCATTACCATCTCCATCTGCGGACTGGGCACCTGCAACCTTTTGCTTGCTGTCACTAGGGAGCCTCATTTGTCGCCGGGGAGTTGGGTAGATAGAAGGACACTTTCTCCCAAGGTCTGCCTCTGTGGGTCTCAAACCCTGCTGCATACCAGAGTCCCTGGGCCTCTGTTTGCAAGAAAACAGACAGTGGCACAGCCAAGGGGTTTCAGTTCCCAGAGTGGGGTGTGTCTGCAGGGATGGGTGCCTCATCCAACACCTTTGAAACCATCCATAGAGATATTGTCTTAGGCTCTGTCTTATCACTGAGGATTTCAGGGTGGTTAGATTTTACAGCTAAGTGCCCAGTCAGCCCGTTCTATCACAAGCAGGAACTCCCATAGCGTGCTTCTTGCCCCAGCAGGGCCCCATGTAACAGCTGTGTTATCCATGGTTCCTAAACAGAGCTCTGCAGAGGATGTTGAAAAGGGAGGCCCAGAGAAGGCAACGAACTCCAGAGAAGGTCACAGAACAGGCAGATTAAGGAACTGGGATTCAAATACAGAACCAAAGAACTGTAAAGCATGACCCTTGACAGACCCTCAGCGTTAACTTCTGACCTGGGGCTCGATCCTTAATCACCAGGGCCTTGCTGTGTGAGCTCATCCTTTCAGCTCCTATTTAAAAAGAAAGAAAGAAAATTAAAAAGAAAAAAAGCAGGCACTGCTCCTGACAGGTAGGGCCAGGGGAAACGCCAGGCACACGATACAGCAGGCACGAAATTGATGTTGATTTCAGCTTTCACCCAGGCCAGGAGGTTACCATACAAAAACTGCACGGGGACGAAAGTGTGCCCACATCTAGATTATCAGCTTCTCAGGAGGCCTTGAAATTTTCCTAGAAACAGCCTCTAAAATAAAAGTCAAGTTGTATGCCAAATTGGATTCTGCCACAGCACGGATCCGTGGGGCTGGCAAGCTGCCTACGGTGGAGAGAGAAGGAACGCAGTTCGAGTTCCACCCTCCATGAGAGTGTGGCCCTGGCACAGTCCACAGCCTCCAAGGTGGACTTTAGCTGAGAAAGGAGAACTAGAGGCTCGCCTCCTACTAGCTTGCTTTGGTCCCACTCCGAGTTGAGTTTTATCTCTGTCCCCAGAAATACAGTGTCTTGCTCCAAATGGCTGTGGAGAGCCAAATTTGGGTGTATGCACCACCTACCTACAGGTTCCCTGAGGATCCTGCAACCAGACAGGTGCAGAGAAGAGAGAGGCGAGGGTAAGATGCCAGGGACGTTAGAAGTCACATCACGAACTCCCCATTTTACAGACGGCAGCACCGAGAAGTAGGGGAGAACGTGATGTAACCAGGTCAGCGTGGGTACTAGGGCCCCTGGGTCTTGACTTAATGCTTCTGAAGTTTGCAGACACTACAGTTCAGGGGATGAGACCGGCACTCGTTTCTCATGTCAGTTCTGGGAGAGGGGCCCTCCGAGGGGTGGGCGGTGGGGGAGTGGGGATGGGAGGCTATGGTCCTGGCATCGGTCTAACTCCCTTAGTCTGTTTGTGAATACCTACTGTGTGATTCCCTAGAGAGCTACCAGTGTGGGCCAGAAAGATGGCTGAGTGAGCTGAGTGAATGATGGATTTCTCCTCTGTGATGCTGTCTAGCTGTGTGATCACAGGCAAGAGGATCAACCTCTCTGCTCCTCTGTTTCCCGGCTTGTAAAGTAGGTCACAATGACAGGGACTCTTTAAGCTATGGCAAGGTATAAATGAGTTCTACCGACACCAGCAGAGTAAGTAAACAGACACACATCTGCATGGTGGCTGTGTGGCACAGCAGCAATGAGGACTGTCACCATTTACCTCCTAAAATTTCTGAGAACTAAATAAGAGGTCAGCACAGAGTGGCTCAGACCTCATCCTAGTGGAGGGCAGAAGGAAAATGCCACCCACCCGGACACACGTGGTGCTCCGTGCAGCAGGCCGAGGCTGGAGGCCCTCGCTGGCCCCTACAGAACTATGCAGGGGCCTGAGGATTCCACATACCTGATTCTTTCCTGTAACTTTATGCATGGGCCCCATATTCTCCTGTGACTTTGCACATGGGCCCCACATTCTCCTGTGACTTTGCACATGGGCCCCACATTCTCCTGTGACTTTGCACATGGGCCCCACATTCTCCTGTGACTTTGCACATGGGCCCCACATTCTCCTGTGACTTTGCACATGGGCCCCACATTCTCCTGTGACTTTGCACATGGGCCCCACATTCTCCTGTGACTTTGCACATGAAACCTAAATTCTCTCTAATCCTTGCGGGAAAAAAGAAGGCGTCCAGGGCTTCACCTGTGTATGCCACACCCTGTAAACAGCAACTGTGGCAATGTCCCTTCGCTGGGTGTGGAGATACATTTCGTCCCAAAGGAAAAGAGGTCCAGTGAGTCACTGCTGTGGCTGCTGAGAACCAGGAGTGGAGGGAGTGCTGTGGTAGATGGAGGAGGATGGATAAAGGCTGCAGGGAGGGCTGTCCTGGGTGGGGTGGACACAGGCTGCAGGGAGGGCTGTGATGGATGGAGGGGGATGGATACAGGCTATAGGGAGGACTGTCCTGGGTGGGGGTGGGGTGGATACAGGCTGCAGGGAGGGCTGTCCTGGGTGGAGGTGGGGTGGATACAGGCTGCAGGAGGGGCTGTCCTGGGTGGGGTGGATACAGGCTGTAGGGGGTGGCTGTCCTGTGTAGGGGTGGAATGGATACAGGCTGCAGGGGGGGTTGTCCTGGGTGCGGTGGAATGGATACAGGGTATGTATGGGATGAGGTCACAAGCTCCAGCTGGTAGCTTGACCATCCTAGGGCCTGGTTGTTGAGAGAGTCAGAGCTGCTTCAATAGCCTTCCATGGGAAAGCTGTAAGATGCTGGGGAAACACTTCCAATCATTCCCAGGGAAAACACTTCCAATCATTCCCAAAATGAATTTGACCCTAGTGACAGGCTGTCCACCCTAGCCTGTTCTCTTTACTGAAGTAAGCTGCCACATATCTCAGAACATCTTCCTTTGGCTGTGTGACTTTGTGGGGCACACCTAACCTCTCTGGTCTTGCAGAACCGGGACTATAGAGATAACCTTGCTGGAGGCAGGCAGCTAGGTCACACTGTCCTTAGAGATTGCCATCAGTTCTAGAGCTCCTGAGCCTCTTCTCAGCCTCTCAGGAGATCCCTTGACTCACAGAGGAAGTCAAAACAAAACCATGGGGAGACAGAAAGGGGTCCGCTTTTAATTAGCAAACACCTTGCCCTTCTGATTAGAAGACGTCTATTTGAGAAAGTACTCTGAATGTGCGAGTTCTTTCTCAGAAGCTGACGACTTCGTGCTCCAGCCATGCATTGGAATTCCACAGACATATGCTCAGCAAGGCTTGAGGGCTGCTGGCCTGTCAGTCCGTCCCCATAATCAAACAGCATGCATGACTTTAATTAACAAAGAAGGCAGAAGCGCTCCTTGGGAAGCCGCCTGGGCCATTTTGTATCAAGGCTGAGACATCCCCAGGGGTGCATCCAGGGTAGGAAAGAAAGAGAAAGCTGTCTGTCATGTGCTTCCTGGGGAGTAAACAGGGCTGGCCGAAGACTCGGACTTCCCGAGGCCCTGGCTGGTATGGGCTGGATCCGGCCAGGGTGTCAGGAATCAGCCAAGCACAGTGATGACCAAGGGCATGGTGTAGAAGGTGGCCATTCTACAGAGAGATGGCAAGAGGGCTGCTTTAGAAGCCCTGGAAGGTTTGAGCTGACATTTTGAAGTATGTAGACAATCTTGCCAGGACTAAAACAGAGAGTGGTCTAGGGGTTGCGCCCACTAAGTAAACCAATGTTTACAGGGCTCTCAAAGGGCCCAGACATGAGCCAGATGTTGGTATAGTTGGGAGATGGTGTATACACATCTGAAGGTCAGGGCCCACCCCTGAGACATACGGGGAGATTGGGTAGACACAGGTTCCACCCAAAGGGAAGCTTCAAGAGACCTGGGTTACCCAAAAAAATCTCAGGGGAGATGTGTTCAGAGAATAGAGAGGCTGTGGAGGCCCATGGCATCCTAGAAACAGCGTGCGTGGGGACAGAGACTCTGTATGTATGTCTATGCATGTGACTTGAGTACAGGAGGTCAGGGGGACTCAGCCTAATCAAGCTACAGGTGACATAGCTGGGCAACAGGCACCTCTGCAGTGACACTGAACCACATCTCAGGGCTGAAGAAAACATTCACGTTTCAGTAGAGTCTGGATTGTATTTACTCTTCTACAAATGAAATTATAAAATATCATTTTAATACATTTTTATGGAGAAAGGAGCCACAGGGAGGCAAGTGTCTGGGGCCCAGTGAACTCACACTGGTGATTTAAGACTGAACCCTGGCTTAGATGGTGCTCTTCTGGCTGTCCCTCCAAGTCTGTTTTAATCAGTTGTGTGCCCCTGGGCCATCGGGAACTCTTTGGTGATCAGCTTGCCCTTTTGGGGACGTGGAAGTAATAAACTCATCTCCCAGGCTGGTGACCGGGAACTAGTAGACAAGGCATCCCTGCAATTGCAGAGGAAATTGCAGCAGCCATGAGCTTGGGGAAGTGGGAGACTTGAGGAGGGTGGGGCAGGTGCTGCAAAGGCAGGACCAATCTCAGCACAGAGGTCATCAGAAAGATGGGGGTCCTGGCTCTGCCCCCTCATCCCACTTCCTGTTCCTCCCAGCATGTTTTCCTGAAGGAACAAGAGCCAGCAGGCACCCTGGGAGCCTCCATGGTCTCAGCGTATAAGAGCATCTGTCCCTGTGCCCCAGGTCCCGCACCCTGTGCCTGCCTTCAGCCTTTCTTGCACAGTGGTAGCATCATGGCAGAGTCAGCATGTGCTCTGTACAAGGTGTCAGGCACATTCCTCTGGTGCTCAGTGGAACTCCCTCCTGCTCCCCACCTCAGCAGCACCTTTCTACATCTTTGCTTCTTCACTTTGCTTCCAGACTTCCTCTCTTGGTCCCAGATCTCATGGGTTCCCCATAACACTCCAGGGTCCAGCTGCCATCTTCCAGCTGTATGCCAGGCAAGCTCAGACTTGGCCCTTCTGCTCTAAGGCTGATACTCAGCCTGCAACTGAGAAAGAGTGTACCCCCAATCTTGCCCAGCCCCTTGGGGCCACAGTGACTCCTACCAGCTCCTTCTCTGTGGTCAGGATGCACCCTGCTGTCCCCTCAGGACATGATATCTTATGTAGGACAGCTGAAGTGAGACATTTCCATCTCCAATATCTGGAAGGACATAGGCAAGGGCTCCAGCATTATCTTCCTCTTTAAGAAACAGAAGGTAGGGTTTCTGGGAGTTACTAAGCAACGACCTTTAAGTAAAGCTCACCCATACTCTCAGAGCACAGCCTCATTTAGAATAGGACCTTAAGATGACATGGTTCTGGATCGAGGTAGGTCATTAAGGTGAGAGTAGCCTTCTAAGAGAGAGAGAGTTGGGAAGTGTGTCAATCCTTAAGTTCAGTCTGGGGGGAGGGAGAGGGAGATTTAGAAGAGGAGATCTGGAACAATGTACCCAGCTGCCATCACCATCAGAGAAGGCTCCTGGCTCCTGCCTCTCAGAAGGCACTCAAGGAGTGTTTCCTGCTCCACATACTGGATCCTTTGCTCTATCTGCTTGAGTCTAAACTGTGTCTAAAACAGCCAGAGACTCAAACCTCCCCTGCATCTATGCTGTACCCACTAAGAGTAGGGCAAAACTGGCTTCTTCCATCCTGGGGAATTGAGTGAAGAGGACAAGTGTGAGAGGCAGCGCTCTAGGGCAGCCTGGGTGTGGCCAATGCACATGGCCACTCTTCTTCACCCAGGTCAGGTGACTGGAACCACTGGTGGTCAAGTAGGCTGGGGTTTTATCAATGTTCACACTCTGCGGTATGGTAGCACTTGCATGGAATCACACGGAAGATGCCCTGCGAGCTGAGCCTAGTATCCTGTGAGCACTGGCTGTTGCAGCTCCCAGGCAAGGAACAGGTGTGCCCCGCCACTCCTGTGACATGGTTCAGATGGCTGGGCTGGAGTTGAAACTGGGATCTATGACGTTGATGTATGACATACGCCCCTCCATTTTAGGAGCTTCCTGGGGACACAAGGCATCTAAGTCAGGCGGGAGCATAGGTGAATCGGGGATGGTTTGGGGGCCATCTGGCCTCGGCATGTGGCTGGGGCTGCTTGTCAGTTTATTGCCATCACTCTGGCCATTCCCCAGTGGAGAGTGGGCCCTAAAACCTGGCTGGAGCACAGGTTTTCTTCTGCTGGGAGAGAGAAGGTGGACAGGTAGACCCAAAGGTGTGGGTCTTAGAAAAAGGAATCTGAGCTAGACTCCAGGGGCAAGGATGAGCAGATGTGTCCTGTGTGTCTCCGACAGCAGAGGGAGGCCCTCTGTCCCAGCCTCTCACTCTGGGAGACTCATTTCCAGAACAGCCAGAGAAACAGGTGCAGAAGGAGCTGCTGGCTTGCAGCACAAAGTGAGGGAAGGCTGTGAATGCCCAGGCGGGAGATACGGCAGAGTCCAAGACAAACACCACATTCATGGAAAGCTTCGAGGCAGTGAAAATGGGCTGCCAGAGAAACACAGTTCAGAACTGTCAGTCTGCTAAGGTGTCTGAAGGTGGGTGGGGATGGGGGCCTCAGTGGAGGTGGGGATGGGGGCCTCAGTGGAGGTGGGGATGGGAGGCTCAGTGAGGGTGGGGATGGGGGACTCAGTGGAGGTAGGGATGGGGGCCTCAGTGGAGGTGGGGATGCGGGGATCAGTGGAGGTGGGCATGGGGAGCTCAGTGGAGGTGGGGATGGGGGCCTCAGTGGAGGTGGGGATGCGGGGATCAGTGGAGGTGGGCATGGGGAGCTCAGTGGAGGTGGGGATGGGGGCCTCAGTGGAAGTGGGGATGGGGGCCTCAGTGGAGGTGGGCATGGGGAGCTCAGTGGAGGTGAGGATGGGGGCCTCAGTGGAGGTGGGGATGGGGGGCTCAGTGGAGGTGGGGACAGGGGCTCAGTGGAAGTGGGGATGGGAGGCTCAGTGAGGGTGGGGATGGGGGCCTCAGTGGAGGTGGGGATGGGGCCTCAGTGGAGGAGGGATGGCAGCCTGGTGGGGGCCGCAGGGGAAAAAGAGTTGAGAACAGTGTATCAGATGACGCTAAGGATTGTGACACGCACCTACATTGGGAGGAAGAAGGATGGCGCTGCTGCTTTCCGGTACTGATGGTGGATCAGGTACCATTAGAGGTACACAGTGGATATATAAGAGAATATTTCCAAAGATCATTTTGTGTGTGTAGAGTCGAGAGACCAAACTTGTTTGTCATTCCTCATGTTCTGTCTGCCTTGTTTTAGTGTTTGTGTGGGGTGTGTGTGTGTGTGTGTGTATGTGTGTGTGTGTATGTGTGTGTGTGCGTGTGTGTGAAGCTTGCAGAGGACACTAAGTGCCCTGCTCTATAGTTCTCCCTTTAAGATAGTATCACAGTGATGTATTTACAGGGCCGTGCAGCCAAACCTGGCTTCACACAGGTGCTGGGGATTTGAACTCAGGTCCTTGTGCATGTACTGCAAACGCTTTATCAACTGAGCAACTTCCTAGCTCACGCCTGCCTTTTGATGGAGAGTTCTCACTGGCTTGGGGCTCTCCAAGTATCCTAGGCTGGCTAGCCACTGAACCCCAGGGATACACTGCCTCCCTGGTGATGGCAATAGGAGTGTACAGGACCATCACAGTGCCTGGTTTCTAAAATTGGTTCTGGGGATTGAACTCAAGTCCTGGGGTCATGTAGAAGGCACTTTACAGACAAATCTATCCCCTTAACCCCTTGTTTTCAGGCTAGAAGTGACTGCAGGGGTCCCTCTGCTTCCTCTACCCTCTCTGTCCCCCACTTCTGCTGTGCCACTTCTGTGGCTCTCAGCTCAGAGACTTGAGACACACAGTCTGCCTGCAGAGATTCAACAAGTTCAAACAAGCAGTGTGTGTTCTTATGTTGAGATCTGCAGGTCCCCAGTTTTGCAAAACATCGCCCAGTGTGGCGCTGCATTGATGTAATTGGCTGTTTTGACCTAGAGACACCCAGTCCACCCTTGGGAGGAGACTAAGAAAAGAAGCCAAAGGTGCTACAGAGAGGAAGAGAGAAGCTGGGTGGTGCACAGATGAGGAGAGCCTAGGAGAGAGAAGGGAACTATGAGAGTTTTGTAACCTTCTGCCGGTTGTCCTGCCCGCTGTAGAATTGTGCAGGCCTCAGGGTGCAGCCTCCATTCATACATGGCATCTGTTGGCTGTCATATACTACCAGCTAGTGCCACTCTTTGGTTGTGTCTGTCCTTCTTTAGAGGGGATATAAAGACATGTGGCTCACTCAACAGGTATGGACTAAGGCTGTGTTTTTAACTCTGTCCCAAGAGCACTTGCTACTCTCTCAAGGATCCTAGCTGCTGGACTGGCTATAGGTCTCATATGTAGCCTAGGCAAGCCCAAACAGCTAGGGGCCTTCCCCGAGGAAGGACAGTAGGGATCAATGAGAACATGATGCTCTCTGCTTCTGGTGAGGAACTGGGAATTTTAAGGTATAGAGACAGATTCGTACACTGCATCTCCGAGCCCCTCTGCCTGAAACAGAGTGTTTTCATAAACAGAGTTTATAACAGAGGGTTTTGGGAGGCGACAAGAAGCATCTTGATCCAGTAGACTTAGGTGAGGAAGGGTCTTGCAAGACAGAAGACTATTCTAGGGTGAATCTACTTTATCTTGCTCCATTGACACATGACATGCCACTGGCTTGTGACAGGGACCAAGGGTGCACTACTCCCTCACACTGGAGTTTCTGAGGTTAGGATCTGGAGGCCAGAGGTTGAGTGTCCATGACTGTCCTTCTCCATCAGATCAGGAGCTGCAGATAGCAGGAACTAAGTCTCTTCCATCATAGTAATAGAGGTCCGTCCTCACCTGAATAACTTCTCAGTCCTTTAGAGGAAAAAATATGGAGCCAGATGAGAAGAGACAAAGAATTTTGTGAGGAAAACAAAAATGGGTATCGAGGACCACTGTCGTGAGAGAAACGAGAGTGGGCACTAAGGACCACTGTCGTGAGGGAAACAAGAGTTGGCACTAAGGACCACTGTCGTGAGGGAAGCAAGAATGGGCACTAAGGACTTCTGTCATGAGGGAAGCAAGAGTGGGTAATAAGGACCTCTGTCTTAGTTAGGTATCTATTGCTGTGCTAAAACACCATGAATGGAAACAATTTTGAGAGGAAAGGGTCTATTACATCTTTCAGCTTGTAGTCCACATGATCCAGGGAAGCCAGGACAGGAACTTAAGGACAGGAGGCAGAGACTGGTGCAGAGGGGCAGGGAGCACTGTGCACTAGCTTGTTCTGTCTGACATGCTCAACTTGCATTCTTATATAGATCAGGACCACCTGCCCTGGTACAGCACTGTCCACAACAGGCTGGGTCCCCCCACATCAATCATTAATCAAGAGACTGTCCCAGGGGTCAATCTAGTAGGGGCATGTTTTCAATTGAAGTTCCCTTTCCCCAAATAACTCTGTGTCAAACACATCAGGATAATTGGCCCCTTGTCAATTCAATGAACCAACACATTACTAGTAAACCATAACCTTTCCTTCTTGTTGATTCTAAATATCTCATATTAATACTGACATCTCAATATAAAGTAGAGCATCTAAGAACCGGCCATGAAGCAAGTGTGGACCATCGCTCTAGGTAGAGGGGATGGCTCCAGAGAGACACCTGGGTAAGAGATCACAGAATAATCAGGAACATGGAATGGGGTATGCTGTCTCCTTGACTGGAAATAGTATTCTCTTGGAAAGAAAGGTAGGGACATAGTCAAGGGACACTAGTACCTACAGGAAGATGCCCAAACCAACATACAGCCCATGAGAGCCACTGGAGGTCCGAGCCAGTTCCATGTTGATGACTGGTGTCTCTGTCTACAGTGTGTACCATGGGCTTGAAGCAGCAAGAAATGGCAGTGTAAGACATCATTATGAGACCATTGCAGTGGCCCGGGAGAGGACTCTGCTTGTAGCTGTAGAGACATCTCTCTGTATCCCAGAGCTACCTCCAGACTCAACCACCTCCAGTTGCAGATTCAATGCCATCATAGCATCCATAAGAAAGTGTGATTGAAGGGACAGAAGATCCAAGTTGGACAGCAGGCATTTGCTTTCGTCTTAAATAAGAGCCCAGAGAAGCTCGGGCTTCTCTCTTATTGCCCAGCGGACAGGTCCTGCATCTCCAAACTCATGCCAGCATCCAAAACACTTCAGCTCTACCCGTCAGGTCCACATTCCAGCCATTGTTCAGGAAGAAGAGAGAAGCTGCACCTTCTACTAGGCTCGGTGCCCTCATCTGTGAGAACAGACGTAGGGTTGATGTGAGGGGTCAGTGGGCAGACACTTTGTCAAAGCTCACGGCTCTCCTACTGTGCTCTCTGTCACCTGCCAACGAGCCAGGAGTATTCCAAGGCGGAAATTCATGGGGCTTAGGTAAAAACTGCACATGAGGAATCAAATTACCATGAGGTGCACAAGCTTCTCTCGCCCCTAGTGCCTCTGCAGGAGGTGTCTCCCTGCAACACTGCAGGACAACATGGAGGGTCAGCCTTAGCTTACTTGCATCCATCGCTGTCCTGTCTACTGCCCTCTCTTTTGCGATTCTGCACATTGTGTAGGCTTCAGTCCTGGGGCCAAACCCAAATTAACATGGGCACACAGGTCAGCCCTTTCCAGAATCTTTCTTTTGGCTCTTTCTCTCTCCAATAGCAAAGAAAAGCATCACACCACTATCCTACCTGGGGTGCCCTGAGTTCTTTAGAGTAATTATTGCTCTTTCAATAAATGTGGAGGTTTTAATTTCACCAGGGCAAGCATAAACCACAACTTTGCATTTTCTCTGCCGTAATCAATACCGTAACAGAATTAAGAGCGTCCAGCAAGACTCGAGCTCTTACCCGAGCTATTAAAGACTAACCTGCATGCCTACAGATGGGGCCTCCACTAATGTGTTCCAGCAGGACTGAAGCCTGGGTCTTTTTGCAGTGTAGCCAGTTTTCCTAGTCCGTTCCAGGAGGTGCCGAGCGGAGTGTGTTAATGGAGGATGCCCCACTATCCTTGATACTACAGGGGAAGATCTGGCTTTCCTTCATCCCAACTTTAGATCTTAGACATGCCCACCATCTGTTCTGGTGGCTTGTTTAAGACTCATTTCCATTACCTTTGTTGTGTGTGTGTGTGTGCACTGTGTGTGCACTGTGTGTGTGCACTGTGTGTGTGCACTGTGTGTGTGTGCACTGTGTGTGCTTACCTCATGGAATCCAGAAGAGGTCATTAGACTCCCTGCAGCTGGAGTCACAGGCAGATGTGAGGCATCTGAGTTGGGGTCTGGGAAGCAAAGCTGGGTCCTTTGCAAAAGTAGTCGGTGCTCCTTACCACCAAGCCATCGCCCCAGCGTCATCTCTGCTGCCCTGTCTTTCCCTTTGGCTCTTGTTGCCTTCTGAGGTACTGTTGCCGACTTTCTCTTGTCCTGGACTGGAAGCTCCAGTTTTATTAGTGCGGTAGATGATTTATTTTATCTTGAAAGTTTTCGACGCTGCTTGAATGTGACAGAAATTTTAGGAATTATTTACCAAAGGAATAAATGAATAAGATTCTCTGGCACACACACACACACACACACACACACACACACACACCACGCATGTTGACTTTTATCTTTAGGGTATGTAAATTGTGTGTTTCCAGGGGCTTTGTATGCAGTGCCTCCTCTGCACACTTCAGCTGGTTGATACAATGAACAAATAAAGTGAACGCTATGTTACAGTGATGAAAACAATTAACCATTCATTCTTTCCTTCAGTAGCCACCCCCACCCCAGCTTTCCCCAAGCCAGCTGGCTAGAAGAACGGAGATCAGACAGCTATTCTCAGCCTTCGTCTCTTTAGCACATGGCTAGTTTTATCAAGAGCATTTAGCAACTGTCACATGAAGATGTCAGTGTCGACACTGTCCCTCGGCAGCTGGGGGTTGCGAAGCCCCTCGTTTTTATGCATTCATCCATCAGAGGGGTCTTGCAGGGAGACATTCTCTGGCCAGCTCACTCACTTCCTCTGTCACCCAAGCTCCCTGGATGGGGTTATCCTTCCAAATAGACCCTCTCCTGCACAGGCCTCTCCTATGGTAATATTCCCGCTATGAAGCTAGACAATTAGAGGTAATTGGGACAATCAGCATTTATTATGGCAATTTGTGCTTCCGAGCAACCTGCCACCCGGTTTGGGAATCCATCCAGCTGTCATTCCCTCATACAATTCAGAACCCACAGATTTGCCTGTCCTGAGCTCACGGAAGGCCTGACAGCAGGACCAGTCTCACCCACCAATCGGAGGTGGGTATGCAAATCAGGGCCTAAGATACAAACAGGTATCTTTTCCATTCCTGGGCCTGGGCAGGAGGCCTGGGGCGGTGGCCAGCCCCTGGTGACTGATTTTTCGCTACATTAACCAGGTGTTTGGCTTAATTGACAGAATCGTTTCCGCCGTCTCAGCTGAGTGCCTCAAAGCCTAGGCCTGTGTTGGTGAGCCTCAGCGCAGAAGCCTCTTTGAGACTCCACGCGCCAGCCCACGCAGGAGCTTTAACACTCGTGGTGTCTCCCGTTTGAACTCACCTTCTCTGGTGTAAACACATCCCTTGAAACCCTCTGGTGCACACAGGCAGCCACACACAGCCACACACAGCACTTATAAATGTTGGCTCTTGGCTTGGGCTTGCTAGGTCTGGATGTCTTCTATACTGGTTGTTAGTGCGGAAACCACACTGTTTTCCTGGCAGCTGGGATGGAATATCAGTTACTCTCTCTGATGGTTTCAGAGGTTAGGTCCATCGTGGTGCGGGTGACGTGGCTGCTGGAGCAGTTCCTGAGGTATCAGCTGGAGTGTATCACTGCTGACCAGGAAGCTGATTTAGATGGGAATCATGATCCTTCCTCGGTGACCTGCTTCTGTCATCTGGCCAGCACTTCCCAAAGTCCCACACTCTCCGAAAATGGAGTCACCAACTATGCAAACATTTGAGTCCTTCAGCCCTTCTCACTGCAGGACAGTGACAAGCTGACTTAAAGGCCACATGAGGTGATCACATGAGGACCTTAACAATACTGGGGCAATCATTGGTGTTCTCATTTCAAGTTCCTTTTTCCAGAGCTGTCATTCTCCATAGTGACTCTTCACCAACCCCTGTGAGGCAGCAAGTATCCATTGTTGAGGCTCAGTGTGTAAAAGCGCTTGGCCCCAAGCCTGAGGACATGAGTTCAATGCCTGGAAGTGGAGGAGAAAACCAACTCCTGCAAGTTATTTATCTATCGAGCTCCACATAGTCACCCAGGCCCAGGCCCCTTCTGTCTTGTGGCTCTGCTGTGGGTAGGTATTGTGTCATTTGCATATAGTCACTCAGGCCCAGGTCCCTTCTGTCTTGTCCCTCTGCTATACCTGTGGTAGGTATTGTGTCATTTGCATATTTGGAGCTGGATTGCTGGCACCCATTGTCCCATCACACTCCCAAGAACTGGAGCGAGAAGCTGGTGTCAGAGCTTTCTTGAAGCAAGGGATGCAGAGACTAGCTACACTTGCCCTGGCACCTTCCACTTTGCAGAAGGCAGCTGAGGTTTGCCTCCAGCTGCTCTGAGCCACCACTCACCTCTGTGGCTAGGATCAAAAGCCCAATTTGTGCACACTACTGTGCAAAGTTCTGCAGAGCACACCAAGGCAGGCACACCGCTCTTTCCCAAGGTCTGAAGTGTTTGCCTCTCCTGAGTAAGGCCTCTTTTGTGAGCAGGTCTGCACTTCCGCTCTCCCTGCCCCTCAGACGAATGCCTTGTGGCCAGGGACTCTCCAGAGGGGCAAGTCTCCAGCCCCCACCTGACCCGACACCATTTGCACATCTGAACTTACAAAGCTGTTTTCTCTAGTGCATCCCGTGTATCTACATGAAGATGAAGGGTAGGCAGGTTCTCTCCGTATGTTATAAAAAGTGAACGGGCTCAATGATGTGAATGGGGGGATGAGTTACTGTGATGAACTTGGGGCTGGTGAGAGGGTTCAGCCAGGAAAGGCACTTGCTGCCAAGCCTGGAGACCTGAGTTCCATCCCTGTGACCTACATGCTGGAAGGAGAGCATTGACGTCCCCAGGTTGCCCAATGACCTCTGTGTGTGTGCGCTCTCTCATCCACAAATAAAATAAGTATAAAGTTTTTAATAAGCAAAACTACACAATAGCAAGCAGTCAGCATCCCCCATTCTTAATATTTGTCATAATAAGAACACCTCATCTGCCTGAGTGAGGCTGAACAGGGCTTCCATGCTCCATGCAGTCCTCAGACACCCAAACTCACGATGGCTGCATTTTCCAGTGACTGCAATTTCTGGAGGGCATGATCCCCGTAGCACTCAATAGCTGGGTAGCGGAGAATCTGGACTTTGACAGGTGACCATGACAGATATCCTCATAGGCAGTCATAAAGACTGCACGAGGGCTGGGAACACTGTGGGGTGAGAAGAGCTGGCTACAGGTGTGTGCCAGCACAGGCGGTTAACACAACCAGTGGCTACTCAGGACACCTTAAACTTCTCTGATGAATGTTCTCATCTCTGTTCTAGCCCAAGGCCCAAGAGAGGGCAGAGCCCCTCCTCACATCTCCTTGCAGTAACATCTCGTATTTACATATGTGACTGGCTTGACAGTTGTTTGGAGGAGAAAGGCTAATCCTAAATGCTAACCCTGTGGGATGCTGGGCTGTTTTCCAGAGTAGACAGCCTACCTGTATTTCAAAGGCTCGGAGCCGCATAATTGGGATGCCTCCTTTGGATTAGGACTCTGAGAAAACCCTCTGCAAATACACATACTCCCATGACTAGGAGATACGAATATACAATTGTCACTATCCATTCACAGTTCTGTATGGTGATGTCACTCAGTGAACACAGATGGGGCGGGGCATGTTGAAGGGTAAGCATGAGCAGGTAGGTTTCAGTAGGGAGGCAGAAGAAGGGAAGATGGGGAAGAGAGGTGTGTAGGGGGTCGCTTATGGTGGAGGCTTTGGGTGACAACAGCTCCATCCTTCAGAAAGCATTCAGAAAGGTACACAGTTCACCTGTTCCTGCTTGGAGCTCAGCTTGTATGGGTTTGCAGGAAAACCATTGTCTCAAGGGCTAGAATGACTCTGAGCTGGGCACCTATGTGGCATATTTTGGTGACCATGTGTTACTTTTGCATTGCTGTGACCAACATGTATGACAGACATGCCCTGAAGAAGGAGGTTTATTGTGGTTCACCATCCCCAAGGGGTTCGGACCCCTCTTGGTGGGCTCCACGCAGGGTCAGTGGTTGGATCATAAGGTAACTGATGGGAAGCAGAGAAGGGAGTATAGATGCCAGGATCAAGTATAACTGTCTGAGACCTACCTCAAGTGTTGGTCTTCCTCTATCCAGGTGCTCGACACTTGAGCCTGTGTGGGACATTTTAGATTCAAGCCATAAGGACACAAGAGAGACTGCTTTTGTTTTTCTTCTTTTTTTTAATCTTTCTTTCCTCTGTTCCTCCTCGGAGGAAGCCACGAGCATTAGGTCTGGTTCTCACACAGCTTTTAATAACTGCGTAACCATGGAGAGCCCTCAATGATCTGTTTTTATTTTGTTTAGTTGTGAAATGAATAGAAAATATTAACTGTTCCCTCAGGGCTGGAGGAGAATTAAACAAACCAACAAATGCATCAGCTTTGAGAACTCCGAAGGGCCCCAAGCACAAAGGGCTACATGTGTCATTCCCGTCATTGTCTTGGCTGTTTTGTGCCTTCTTCTCACCACGTGAGCACAAGGGACAAAATTATCAGCAGCTGGAAGTTCTCAGAAAAGCACCAGAATGAAGCTAGTTCCCATCTAGGAACCAGTTTCTCCTGGTTCCAAGTTTCTCCACGGGTCCCTTTCTGCTGGTCCAGCCTAAGCTGCTTCTGACTTCCTGGCTGGCAGTAGCTTCTTCTTTTGAGTCTGAAAATGAGTTCATGCAGCTGGGGGTCTCTGTTGGGTTTTCACTGCTGCATAAAAAATCCCACAAACCTAACATCTGAGAGCAGTGCAGACTGACTACCCTGGGGTTACTGTGGAGCCTCTGGTTTGCTCAGGACCTCAAGGCTGAAACACGGCTTCTCATTTGGAAGCTTGGCCAGAGAGTACCCAGTTCTGATTTTTGCAGAATACTGTGGGGGTTTAGTTTCTTAAGATTAGTTTCTCTAGTTTCTTAACTCCTTGAAACTACCAATAATCCCCTGCTGTACAGTCATCTCCCTGGCATGCCAGATGGCCTCTTCACCACCAACAGGAGACTTTCCACTCACACTTCTATTTTCTCAGCCCGAGCAAGGGCGGGGGCAAGCGGCTGATAAGGTCACGCCTACCTGTAGTTTCTGTTTTGATTTAGTAGTCAGTTGATGAGAGACCTCCAGTAGCAGCTTGGTCTGTGTAGTATGATTCAGTCACAGGGGTGTTGGCTGAATGCGGTCATCTGTCCCCACACAGGCAAGAGAACAGGACTGTCCATAGAGTAGGAAGCTTGGAGGCCCTCTGAGAAATCTGCCTGACAGTCCAGAGGCCTACATTTTGGTTCTCTCAGATGAGTCAGCACTTCAGTCCAACCTTATTAATTAATTTTGTATTGTTGTGATCAAAATACCTGAGAGGACAACTTAAAGACAAGAACTATCATGACCCATGCTTAGATGTGAGCCCATCACTGATGGCGCCATTGAGTCTCCATTTTGAAGCTCACCATCATGGCTGTAGGAGCATATAGAGAAGAAGGCTGCTCACCTCATGGAGGAGAGGAAACTGGGAGAAGAATAGACTGAAAACAAGGTCTAACTTTTAGAGTCATGCCCACAGCAATCTGCTTCCTCCAGCCAAGTTATGTTTCCTAGAACACAGAGTCTGGTGTGTTTTGAGGTACATTTTTAGGACAGAAGGATGAAGGTGAGGGGAAGGAAGGCAGAATAGAAGGGGAATCCACACAGGGTGACATTTCACTGTGATGGTCTCTACCTGGTGACAAGCCACAAAAGGGCAGTACAAGTCCTTTATCGGGTGCATCTTCACAGTCAAGCTGAATTTGGGTTAGGGGGTCTGGAAAACCCAAATGTTAGAAGGAAGCCGCCTCCTGGAGCCTGTCTCCCTGAGGTGCCCTTGTGTTAATCACACCTTTTCCTGCAGTGACCAAGTGCCCGACACAGACAATTTTAAGATGGATAGTTAGATTTTGACTCACAGTTCCAGAGGTATACCCTGGTGGGACAGCGTGAGTTGGCCAAGAGAGAAAGAGGGGCCTGATGAGATGTCCAAGTAGGCACCTGCTAACAAGCTAACCTGCATATATGTGTATGTGTGTGTGTGTGTCCTTTTTACCCAGGTGGAGGAAGAAAGAGAGCTGACTTCCACATGTTGTCCTCTGACCTTTACACACGCACCGTGGCATGTACACGCCCACTCATACACACCTCTCACACACACAAGGTCCAGAAGGAAAGAGGGCGGAGATGGGGCAAGTATAGCCCTCAGGGTTGCACTCCATGATTAACTTCCTTGAACTGGACCCCTCCAACCAGTTTCCATGGCTCCCAATAGCACGCCCAGCTGGGGACCGGTTTCCTCGCATGAGCCTATGGAGATGTTCATGTTCAAACCACAGCTCCTGTGTCTGCTGTGTCCCCTAAACAATGCCCCCTAGGGAGTGAGCAACACTCCATTCACACATGGCTTCCCTTCCCAGGAGGTGCTCTGTGTTCTGGGTGTGAAGTCCTAATCTAGACCCACATGGAACAAGATGTCAGAGAAGAGGCAAGTGACTCACAATCTGCATGAGGCAGATAGACATGATTTGTTTGTTGAAGGAATGGCAAGCAGCTTCCACAGAGCACTGCTGACAGAGACCAAAAAAACAACAAACAACAAACAAAAACATCAAAAAGCTAAAAATCAGCACCAAGGCAGAAAGAGGAGGGAAAGAATTAAAACATTTATTTATTTATTATTATTTGTCTGTTTTCTGACAACTTCTATAAGGAAAATGCATTTAGATTAAAAATAAGAATGGAAAAGTATGCATAAAAGCTGGGCGGTGGTGACGCACGCCTTTAATCCCAGCACTTGGGAGGCAGAGGTAGGCGGATCTCTGTGAGTTCGAGACCAGCCTGGTCTACAAGAGCTAGTTCCAGGACAGGCTCCAAAACCACAGAGAAACCCTGTCTCGAAAAACCAAAAAAAAAAAAAAAGAAAAGTATGCATAATAGACACCTGGTCCTTGTGAAACCTCGGGTTTCCTTTCTGACTACTGAAGCAATGACAGAGATTGGATGATAGATAGATAGATAGATAGATAGATAGATAGATAGATAGATAGATGATGAAGTAATGATAGTGAGACTATATGTGCATATATGTGTATGTGTGTATATATGTGTATGTGTGCATGTATTTTACTAACACTAATAAGATCCTATTACAGTAGCTTTACAACCCAATATTGCACAGATGGGTGGGCTGAAAGTGGCCATTTATGTCATACACATGTTTGGCTATTTTAGACAATGATGTAATTAAATCTTCATATCAGTAACTTGGTCGGTCAGTGCAAGTAGTGGTTCTCGAGACTGCAGAACTGATAAAATGGATTTCTCTAGTTTGAACTGAGTAGTTCACCAAGTACTATGTCACCCCTTTGGGAAAAAAGGAGAGGTTTATAGCCCACAGAGACTGCTCACGTGAAAACCAACTCTAAAAGGGGGGTGCATGCCTCTCAAGACACTCAGACATTCCAGTAAATATGACAATGCCAAGGGTGGTGGCACCTATAAGTGACAGGGAGTAGTTATTGTCTTCGCCTCCCCACCACCACCACGGCCGCCGCCGCTGCCACCACTGCCACAGCTGCCACCACTACCACCACCATCATCAGAGGCAGGGTCTCATGTAGTCCTGGCTAGCCTTGAACTGCTTGTATCCTCCCTCCTGCTTCCAGTTCCTAAGTGCTGGGATCCTAGCAATACATATCCATGTCTGCTTTGATGCAGTATTGGGAATCAAACCCTAGGCTTCCTTCATGCTATGTGAGCAGTCAATCAGTTGAGCCACATTCCCAACCAAAGCTATAGACACAGACCTCAAGAAGTCAGTACCCCCCCCTTCCCACCACTGTGTTTATTTCAACACCACAGGGAGAGCCTTCTCACCATCTCTGTGCGTGCAGCCAGTGGTGAGCCTCACCTCCTACATCAAACAAGGGGTCACTTGTATTTTACAAAAGTTACCAGAAGGCTTAATGAAATTGTTCTCTCTCTCTCTCTCTCTCTCTCTCTCTCTCTCTCTCTCTCTCTCTCTCTCTCTCTCTGTGTGTGTGTGTGTGTGTGTGTGTGTGTGTGTGTGTGTGTGTGTTGATAATGTATTAGGGAAGTGATAAGAGAAAACTGAAACACCTTAATGTCCAAGTACTTGGCTGCCTCATGTCAACGATTTCTTCTGAATGCTTTTGAACCCACCTCTAAGACTTTCTGACTTGGTGGTGCAGTTAGGTCCCTCAGCCGTAGCTTCCAACATGAAGAATTTAGGGAAAGTTGGTTCCCATGCCACAGACCTTAGCTTTTTTTTTTCTCTTCCCAGCATCACGCTGCTCTGTGTGAGAATCCTGCCAAGCAACAGTAGCCAGCATGGGTATGTCTTAACCTTAGCTGGTGACATCATAGGCTCTGTGACTTTGCCAATTGGGGTGGTTCATTTTGTATCATGGTTAGCTGGGGACATAAGCCGTGTCCCAGAAACAAGCTCTCGTTGTTTGGTCCAGGATAAGGCTGGCCTTGAACTTCCAAATATTGACCAGTCATGACCCTGGTCTTGCAGCAGTCACCTGAGGTGATCTAGGGTGGCTGTGGTATGCATCGTCAGTGTAACCTGCACAACAATCTCAATCTCTGCTCTCTTCCCATGCGCAGAAGGCTTTTGCTAGAGGAGTAAGAATGACTGTTTAGAGTTCATCCCGCAATCTTCCAAGGTTCCCTGGCCTTTGGGCTCCTCTAGTTCTCTTTGTGCAGGAGGAAGACAATCGTGATTTAGATAACAGTGACCAGATACATCCACAATATGATTTCTGTAATGGGCTCCGTTGAGAGTGACAAGGAGGGAGGCTCTGGAAGGTTCTCAAATGACCTGGAGCTCATTCCTAATCTAGTAGGAAACCATTATGGTTCCTCTCTCCTTCCTTGGGCCCAAAGACTGGGCACACAGAACATCCTTCTTGTACCTCGGTGTCACCTACCAGAGATTTCTTGCTGCCTCTGGCCACATAAAGCTACACACATGACATGGAGTGGAAAGGGAAGGTCTGCTCCTACCAAGGGTGAGACCCACACAGGAGACTGCTGGCCCTCCAGTCCCTGGGCCTAATTGTCAGCAAACTAAGGTCAGCACGGCCCTACCAAATCCTGGTAATGAAATATCGGCTCTGCCCATCACAGGCTTCATGGCCAGCTCAGAGAGATGCTCAATAAGAGAAAGGTCTGATAATTCAATCATGCAGGCCAGACATGAGCAGACAATGTGGTTTCTGCTAGAGTGAAGACTGCCTTGTCATTCCCCCCACTTCTCTAGAGCCAGGGCTGATTGAGAGACTCCAGTAATTGGGCATGGAACCTGGGCCTCAGGGATGAAAGGACAGTTAAAATGTGGCTCATCTTTTCACATGGGAGTTAAGTGGGACAAGTAACGGACTGAGGTCTTACTTCTAGGGTCTACCTGCCAACTTCTAGAAGAGCTAGGCACTGCAGTGGCAGTGTTAACTGCCAGCTTGGAGAATCTAGAACCACCTGGAAGACAGGACTCTAGGCATCTCTGTGAGGGGCTATCTTGTGTTAATTAAGGTGAGATGGCCTGTCCACTGTGGGTCTCACCATTCCCTGGTTGGGATCCTGGACTGAGTAGGTGGAGAAAGGAAGCAACCACTGGCATTCATCCCTTTCTGCTTCCTCATTGTGGATGTCACGTGACCAGCTGCTTCTAGTTCTTGGACACCTTGACTTCCCTTATGCAGTGAGGCCTTGAGCCCTTGAGCCTTGAGCCAGAAGAAACTTTCCCTCCCTGTGGTTGCTTTTGTTAGAGTATTTCATGATATGAACAGGAAAAGAAACTAAGACACAGATGGAAGAAACTATTTCCACCATAGAAAAAGTAATCAAATCTTAGATACCCTTCCCAGAAAAGTGAATGGTCACTTAAGATCCCCATTCAGTTGTCACAGTCCATGAGCCCCAGGAAGTTCTTCATGAACTATGTAGATAAACAAACAAATTGAAACTCCTCTTCTAAGTTATGTCACACATGTCTAGCTCCCATATTGCCTGTCACCTGAGGCTGGGGCTATTGCCAGCACGGTGAGTTGCAGTAATGGTTATTCTCTTATGTTGCCTTTGAGCTGAGTGCCACACACATCCCACACCCACGCCCGTCTGAATGACCATCCTTCGGGCCTCACTGCAAATCTTCTGAATGCCTTTATCCCCCCTTCCTCACCCTTGTCTGAGCAGACAAAGAACTCTCCACAACTACTGGGAGCAATCGTCTCATTCTTGGACCATGCTCATATCCGGGGGGTAGGGGTCCTCTCTGAAGGTCTAGCCCTGTGGTAGGGACCAGTCGTATTTGTTATCATAGGAGTCCCCTCAGCACCTGCTCTAGGGTCTTTCATGCGTAGTCCATGCTGAGTAGACACTGTTAGGACGAACAGGTAGATAGTAAACAGACGCCCACACTTGAGTGTTGGCTGTGTCTGCCTTTGGTAGCATAAATCTAGACATTGGCCAATCCTTGTGGGCTGAATGAGACTGTCCCAAAGAGGGATCTTCCCTGCCTTCTCAATGCTATGTTCAGAAACTTTGACATTTAAGTCCAGTGTAATTTGTTTTCACTTGTGTTTGAAAATACCAACAAATGTCACCCACTTTCATTGCCTTCTCCTGACATGTCCCATGAGATGCTACACTAAGTACCTCAGGTCCCTCTGCATCAGCCAGAGGTGCAGGATTAGTAAAAAAGAGGGGGGTTGAGTGTGCACGTGATTCAAACAAAGAAGTGGGGTAAGTGTAGAATTAAAGAAGGCTCTTCAAGAATGTGTCCAAGATGGGAGAAGGGGTGGGAGGGAGGGTCCACTAGCTCCACCATGAGGAATGCTCCATTTCCCCATGTCTCTCTATTCCAAAGGATCCTATTCCCCAGAGAGATTTTCGGTTCTCCTTCCTCTGAAGCTCCCTCAGTTTACATGTTGCATTTCTTACACTTGAAGCTGGGATGCCAATGCATAATGTTTGGAAATTGTACTCAAATTGTCTTGTGAGTGACTAACAAAAACAAACAAAAAGAACACCCAAATGAGTAGTTAATGTCCAGAGATAAGATTTCATCTCTCTTGTGACAAGTCCAGGGAGCGCAGTCTGTCTTTGAGCAAATAGAGCCTTATCAATACCCACAGCACACACTGCTGGGGAGGAAAAGGAGCCTGGTATTTGGAAACCCCTTACACTATCTCTATAACTGCTCATGAGTCTTAAGCTATTTAACAATTAAAATTATAATTTAAGAATATGCAGGAAAGCCGGGTGATGGTGGCGCATGCCTTTAATCCCAGCACTCGGGAGGCAGAGGCAGGTGGATCTCTGTGAGTTCAAGACCAGCCTGGTCTACAGAGCTAGTTCCAGGACAAGCTCCAAAGCCACAGAGAAACCCTGTCTCAAAAATAAAAAAATATGCAGGAAGTTCAGAGTGGTAATGCCACAGTTAGCAGGACCTAAGTTCCTTCCACTTAACTACATACACATCTTTCAAACATGGCTACCGCCTCATGCTTCAGAATGACTGACTCAGCCATTTACACCCAGTCGTCAGGAAGCAGCAAGTGGGGAAGAGTGTCTTTTATAAGGACACACAGTATTTAATTGCTTATAACTTTGGGGCTCTAACTTAATTACATGACCACACTTAGTGAACTGGGGAATTTCCCGTCATCTTGACACAAACTGGAGTCATCTGCAATGAAGGAATTCAGTTGAGAAAATACCTCCAGAAGGTTCAGCTGCAGGGGTGTTTCCTTAATTGGAGATGATGGGGGAGGGCCAGTGCACTGTGGGTGGTACTATGCCTGGGCCAGTGGTCCTGTGTTCTGTAAGATAGCAGGCTGAGAAAGCCACAGAGAACAAGCCAACGTGCAGCACACCTCCATGGCCTCTGCACCAGCTCCTGCCTCCAGGATCCTGCCCTGCTAGAGTTTTGCCCTCACTGCTTTTGATGAACTGTTGCATAGAATTGTGAGCGAAATCAACCCTGTTGACACTCCCCAAGTTGCTTTGGTCATGATGTTTCATCACAGCAGTAGTAACGCTAACTGAGGCTCTTAGGCACAAGGGAGGTTGGGAAATGTAGTCTTTTCTGAGGTGACCTTATGGCAAAGTAACATTTCAGAATTATAACAGCAGCCGTCTCCTCCTCCATTAACTTTTTCTCTTCTCCTTCCTCTTCTCCCTTCCTTTTCCTATTTGTCCGTCCTCCTCTTTCCTTTCCTCCCTTCCTCCTCCTCTTTCTCCACCCTCCTCTTGCTCTCTCTTCTCTTCCTCCACTCTACTGCATTTTTTTTGTGAGTTTATAATGTGTAACTACATATACTTAGGGACTGTAAGTTGATGTTGTGATGGTGACTGCAATAATGAATATGAAATAACACCAAACACTTGATATGTTTATGGTGAGAGCATTTGAAGTGAACTCTTAGCAAGTTTTAAACGTGCAGTACTCTGTTATTAACTGTATTTACCATGCCGACTTGGGAGTGCTGGCCAGGGAAGGACAGAGTGGACATTAGGAGATGAACAGGAGCTTCTGCACAGTCACTCCTTGGCCCCTGATCCCTTCAACTACAGCAGGAAGCTTCCAGGCGTCCTTTCTTCAGCCCATGAGGCCACTCCACTTTTACTGCTCTGCAGACCATCCATCTCGTTTTCGTGGCTCCGCATAGGGACACTAAGCCAGAGGTACCAGCTTCCTTAGTGGCTTGCTTTGTGTCAGCCGGCAGGAGGCATCCATGGAGTATGGTCTGAGAGGACCACTGAGACTCCCCCTCCTTGAACTGTTTCCGAATTCCACATCCATAGACAAGTTGCTAGTCCTAAAATCATCAGGAGCTCAATCGTTCAATTAAGGCACTGCAGAATTCTCATTTAGCAAACTAGCCATTAAGAGTCAAGGTGCCCATTTATTTGATTCTTTGGAGTACTGTAGCAAGTGATGGAACATAAAAGGTGGGGGGGGGTCAAAGTACACTCAGAATTTTCTTGTCTTCAAACATCTTTCTACTTTTATATGGAAGAGGCTGAGTCAAACTGTAAGGAAATACTTGGCCTGATATCAAAGAGGCCTGCACAAGTTGTTTGTCTTGTAAAGAGAAATACTGTCACACCGAGGATGGTACCATGGCACCATGCAGCCCCCATGTGAGGGGACCCTCATGAAGGCCCCAGTCTAAGGGAAATATCATTATCCTCAGGAACCCCTAGTCTGTAAATGCAATTTCTCTGTCCCTCCAGTCAGCTCTTAAATAACCACACAGAGACTAATTATGAATTATAAGTGCTTGGCGATAGCTTAGTTTACTACTCACTAGCTCTACAACTCAAATTGACCCATATTTCTTATCTATGCTCTACCATGTGGCTCAGGACATCTCTTTAACTGCAGCATGAATTCTAATTGGTATTAATAATAAAAACTCTGAGCCAAATATAGGGGTTAATGCTGAAGATCAGAAAAGCAGAGTGGCTAACCATCAGAGAGTTCTTTTACTTCTACAATGCTCAGACTGAAGGGGCTATCCTGTCCTCAAACTTCATCTTCCTACTGTATCTGTCTCCACCAAACCTCAGACTACACTGAGTTCCTGTCTCCTCCTGCCTTATGTTCCTCTCTCTGTCCATTCATATCACTCCTGTCTCTACCTCCCTAGTGCTGGAATTAAAACTGTGTGATCCCAAGTTCTGGAATCACCTTTGTGTGAGCTCTGCTTCTCTTTTAGACAGATACAATCTTGGGTAATCCAGTGTGACCTTGAACTAACAGAGCTCTCTCTTCCACTATCTCCAGAGTCCTGGGATTAAAGATGTGAGCCACCAGCCCCTTTAGCTCTGCACTCTGATCCTCAGGCAAGTTTTATTTGATAAAACATAAACAAATATCACTACATTTAACAGGGCATGTTTATCTTGCTTCTCCCCATATCTCCTGGTGACTCTGCCCTTCTTCATCCCTGAGCTCTCTCCCCGGCCACAAGTCCCACCCAACCTCTTCCTGCCTAGCTATCGGCCATTTCTCTCTTTATTAAACCAATGAGAGCAACACATCTTCACAGTATACAAAAGACTATTCCATAATACTAGTCTGAGCGATGTCTGTCATCAGAAATCCCTAGTCTGAAGGAGATGCAGCCTGACAAGATATGACTCATCTTCAAGGGAGCCCGACCTGTTCTCAGGAAACCCCAGTCTGAAAGGAAACAGGTCCTATGAACAGCCAGCTTCAGTCAGAGAGAAGTCTTGTCTTCAGGAAGCCCTTTTAAGAGAGATAGCCTCTCCTCAGGGATCTCCTGTCTGAGAAAACATGACTAGTCTTAAGTGGGTCTCTCTCTCTCTCTGAGAAAACATGGTCTATCTTCAAGGAGCCATTGTCTGAAAGGCATGGCCTGTTCTTAGGGATCTTCAGTCAGATGAGGCATGGCCTGTCTTTAGGATCTTAAGTCAAGGGAACGGTCCTCCAGAGCCCCAGATAGGGAGTGACTGTCCTCAGCCCCTCTGGAGGGTTGGGTAGCTTTTTCTTTGCCACCCATCCTCTCGCTGCTTGTGGAGAAGCTAGCTAGTTTGTCATCCTTCCACGAGTTTCTCTACCCTCCTGTCATGGATTAGTCTCCCCGAGGAAATGGAGGAACTGTTTGTTCAGATTGTATGGAGCCCAGCACATCAATCGCTTTATAAATATTTATAGTTTCAAATGACTTAGCTCAGTAAATACGTAGAATCTCACTGACAGAAATCTGGTGGTTTACCAATGGGGAAGGAGTTACTGGAAGGCCTGAGGCAACCAGAGCGGAGACCCATGCCCCTCTCTTCCATGGCCCTTGTTGCCACAGATCAGGGATGCCAGGAACTCCTACAGGGTCAGGATGCTCCTACCCCGACAAGCTTCTTTCTTCACTAAAACAGCTGTTCTTCACCTCTGCTTGTCTTCCCTTAGGGTCATGCGGCATCCTGTCCCCAGACTGGGCCCAAGTTTGAGATGGGCCAGTGGAGGAGGATTCAGTCCTGCCCGGGAACACTGTTTGGTTTGTGTTGACTTCTCCCATGCAGGGTGCCAGTTTCTTTCAGCTAATGGCCCAGGTGTCCTGAGAGTCTGAGAGTTCTATGAATATGCCTCATAGTTTAGCTTCTTACTTCTGTGGCAGTGGGAAATCCGTTCTCTTACTGGTCCCTGTGACATCAGCCACAGAAGGACAGTCTGCAGTGTGAAAATTGAAGTGGGTGCAGCGGCTGTGAGCTTTCACAATGTGCTTATATGTTTTGCACCATTGACTTTGGTCATCCAGACAAAGAGTTCGTTTTACAGTGGAGGAAAATTTAGAGGCAGCAAGCTGACCACGGTCCCATAATCAGAAGGAGGAAAGGCAGGGTTCAAGTTCAGGGCCATTCTCGGCCTCTCAGTGCCTGGGCTTGTGCCTGTGTTATACCCGGTCTCCATATCAAGCATGGGGCTTCCTTTAAAAGACATCTGTAAATCCTGCACTCGGAAGGCAGAGGCAGTCGGGTCTCTTTGAATTGGAGGCCAGCCTGATCTGCACAGAGCTCCAGATCAGCCTACATAGTGAGTCCCTATCTCAAAAAAACTCAAATAAATAAATGAATTGCATCTGTAATGCTCCATTCTCTGCGACCAACTCTCTCAACTCCCAACTCTCAAAGACCAACTCTCTCTTGACCTCTTTGTTCTACCTTTTAGAATATTCTCTCTGACTTCTCATCCTAGCTAATTCAAGTGACAAGTGGCAATGCTACCTCTTCTGAGAAGTGTGGTTTTTTTGTTCTAGCAGATGGGCAGGTGTCTCCAGATTCCCTCCACACAGTGTGACTTTCTTGTCTCTGTGTCCTGAGAGAAACGCTACACAAGATGATAGGGCTTGGAATTTCAGTTCTGCCTCTGTTCTGCTGGGCATATGTTATCCATTTCCTGAGCCTCATTCTCCTGTAAAATGGACAGATAGCATTGAATTATTAAGCAGTTTGAATGGAAGAACTGGTATAAAGTGCTAACACATGACTCATAGTTCCTTCTGTCTTTTCTGGAGTGTGGCTGTCCCAAGAAAAAGGACAGTGCCCTCCCATGACATGGGTTGTGAGGATCTGAACTCAGGTCCCCATGCTGCATGGCTGTCACTCTACTGACTTAGCCCTCTCCCAGCCACCAGGGTAGTTTTTGGCTTTGTTTTAGTAAAAATTAATCAAGGATGAGATGTCACAGCATATCTGGTCTTTGGGTTTTATTTGCCTATAAACATAGAGTTTGGAAATGGCATATTGGTCTGGTACCCTCCCTTTGGAAGGCCCTAAATATCATCTGCCATCAGAACACCATCCATAAGAGGAAGGCATCTGGGAAGACGACCTGTCCCTATGTCCCTATGTCCCTACTTGAGCACGTGTTTCATGGAAGCCTGACTGAATGAACCCATGCTACTGAGTAGAGCAGGTTACTGTATCAGCGAGGAAAGAGGGGGGCTACTTCAGGCTTCTAGACCTTGAATCCACAGAGTTTCCAGGTAAGAAACCAAAGGAAGAAGGAGCGGGAAAAGATGAAGTTGGATACAGATGGAAACGGAGAGGCCCCGTTAAGACTCTGTGCCGGAGCGGGGTGACTCTGTGGGTAAAGGGATTTGCTGGGCAAGCCTGAGGAAGAGCTGAGGCCCACACCCAGGACCCCTGGTAGAAGATGGTGGGAGAGAGTCAGCTCACACATGCCGTGCTCTGAAGTTCACACGCGTCCTGCGCCGTGTGCACCACCCCGCATGTATAATAAATAAAAACACGTAGACCAGGTTGGAGTGGGAGACAGCCTATCATCTCTCTCTAAGCCTAAGGCAGTGTCAGGATAGAGCCTCTGGGAACTCACAGAACTGGTCATGTCCCATCACCCTGCTGTCCATCAGGCAAGAGACCAGTACACCCCAACATGAAGACAGAAATGATTAGGAATGCAAAGAGCAAACCTTGGGTAATGGAGCCTGGTGTTTGCAATAAAAATTTAAATGTGCCATCGGGGCGGCAACAGCGCTTTTTATCTGATCGGCCTGTCAGAGCCTTAGAAGGCTGGATACTGTAAATGGCAAAACCAAATTGAATTCCTATTTACTGCCCTTTAGTCTGTGGGGTTCCTTGTTTCCAGTGAATTAATCTTTCTTTTCTCCTTCTCCCTTCCCTCTTTCCTCGCCTCCCCCTCCTTTTGTCTTATACTTCAGGCGGCTTTGTGGCCCGGGAACTCCTGGGGAGAGTTAGTAGGAGAGAAGAGAGGCACTCCCTCTTGGTTGGCTTTTGTTTCTTTCTCCAAGTCATCTCTTTATTTCCATTCACCATGCCCTGTGGCATGGAGGCCACACCTCATGGACAGCTGAGTGGTCTCCCTGACCTCTGATCCTTGGTGAGGTTTGGCCACTTAGAGGCATCTGAAGGAAGTCACTTCATTGACTGTCCTCCTCCCTAGGGGCTGACCACCAGGGCTTGTGTCTGTCTACTTGCTGAAAGCTCTTTGTTCAAGCCTATCCTGGCTGGGTCTTCTTTGTCCCTCTGTCTAGCAGGGTGAGGCTTCCCTCTGTCAGATCCTGGATGCAGTACCTCTAGGCTTCCTGTAGACCTGCTTTCAGGGTCAACCATCCCTTCCTGAAACTTCCTTTTGATTCTGTCCTTTCCTACCCACGTCCCCAGGATCCTCCTTGTCCATCTGTTTGTCCCTCAACCTGTCTGTCCATTTGTCCATCTTTGTGTTTGTGTGTATGTGTGTGCGTGTGTATGTGTGTGTGTGTGAATGTATCCGCGCAAAATAAATGCAATGCAGATATCAAAGAATATTTACCACTTTAATGATAAACTTACAGAACCAAAGTTCCAGCGTAGTACAGGAGGTAGGGAGGAAAAAAAGGGCCAAGCCGCCTCCCCATGCGCCCATTTACTGGCAGGCATTCGCCCGAGGCAAACCTCGCCCCCTAAAGGGGCTGTCTTAACCCTACATCTCCCCCTTTTGTCTAAATAAGACAGAACTAAACCAAATATAACTATAAACAATAACAACAAATGATAAATATAACAAACAATATTGAGAACAAAAGTTTTGCTAGAGAGTAACTACAATAAAATAATCTTCAACTCCATCAAAGATCTGAGAAGGGAGTAAATATTACTTAACAAATGAGAGATATCCAAAATGTGCAACAAATGACAGAGACAACTGACTACCTGGGCAATCACCCAAAGTCTCGTTTGCAATGTTGAGTCAACCAACTTTGGCTAAGGCCTAACATAACTGACATACCATTATCAAATGCAAGGAACTTTCTTAGAATTATCCTACCCTGTCTTGGCAAGATAAGACAATCCTCTTTCATATTTTAGTCAGTAGTTGAGGTATGGGCTTTTCTTAACCCAAAGGCCAGTTCTGCCAAGAAGACAAGCTCCCAGTGGAGTGTCTTTGGTGCTCAACGTTCTCTTGGGAGTAGAGTGGTGCTGCCAGAAGTAATTGTGTCTCGTTGGCACAGAATTCTAGGTTAGATTAAAGGCCATTTTCTACAGCTCTTCAAAGAGGCTGAAGATTATACTATCTATACTAAAAAGAATCTCTATGTATTTAAAAGATCTGATTATCCTAAAAATAAATATGACAAACATATAATTCTCAATACCTATCTAATTTGAAACAAAGAGAATAAACAACTGTGCAATATATGAAGACAATGATCTTCACCTGTAAACAATGTCATTACTTATCAAATGTAAACAATGTTATTACATAAATAGTACCAGAGGTAGAAATGTACATTGTGATATGATAGATGTATCCATACAATATAAGCATACTCTTATACAAAAGTAGAGGTAGGAACACTCACATTCAATATTCAATATATCAATATACAAGAAACAGTACCAATATAATTTTCTAAAAACAGTAAGTCACAAATACCAATCATCCCATCAAACCAGTTAATCCCCCTCTTTTTTTTTGAATATACCCCTAATTCCATACAATATCTCCCCATCCCCTCAACCCTAAACCAACCACTAAAAGATGTCCCTAACCCTGTGGGCAAACTCTGTTGGGAGAGGGGGCTGTATGTGTGTATGTGATCGTGTAGAGTCCAGAGAACCTAGGCTGCCTTTTCTCAGGTGCCGTCCTCCTTGAGTTTTGAGGGTACCTCATTGACCTGAAACTGAATTAGGCTAGGCTGGCTGGCCAGTGAGCCCCAAAGATCCACTTGTCTCTGACTGCCCAGCCCCAGGTTTATGAGCCTGGACCAAATGCCCTGCTGTGTGTGTGTGTGAGCAGGCATGTGTGTACATGTATCTATGTGTGTGCAGAGGCTAGAAATCAATCAACACAGATGTCTCCTTAGGTAACTCTCCACCTTATTTTAAGATTTGTTTGTTTGATTTTACATGCGTGAGTGTTTTGTTTGTGTATACGAACATATAATGTGTGTTTGCCTCCTATCCTTATAGGCCACAGAGGTTGTCAGATCCCTTGGAACTGGAGTAACAGTCAGTTGTGAGCTGTCATGTGGGTGCTAGGACTTGTACCGGGGTCCTCTGGAAGCGCAGCAAGTGTTCTTAACTGCTAAGCCACATCTTCATATCTTCAGCCCATCTACTTTTTTTTTGACACGGTATCTCTCACTGTACCCAAAGCTCACTGATTCAGGTAGGCTGGCTTGCCAGAGAGCCCTAGAGATTCTTCTGTCTCTACTGTACCCCATTGCAGGGGTTCTAGACATATAACCTGGATTTAACATGGGTGCTAGGGGTCTGAATTTGGGTCCTCATGATTGCATGACAATCCTTACTGAGTCGTCTTCCAGCTGCTAGTGGTCTGTGTCAAAGCAGAAGCAAGGATGAGGAGGGTCATGACATACCCAGCCGTTGGGATAGTATTGCCTAAGCGCACAGGAAGTAGAGATGGTACAATGCCCTGGCACCCCTTTGTCCTTGAAGCCCCTGGATTTGGTGCCCCCTGCTGGATGCCTGGAAACAGCCCAGAGCTGACCAGGGAATGGGAGGCAGGGTAGCCTGTGGTGGGACTCCACAGACAGCAATCTCTCATATGTGTTTCTGTGACTTGTACCTGTAGAGAGAGCTTGTCAGATGGTTGCCACTGGAAAATCGTCTTGCTTTTGTTGATCTGTGTGGCCCACAGTCCAGGATGAACAGCAGCATAGACTTGTCTTTAGTTGCCCCCCAGTAGATTCTGGAGAGAATCATGTAGAATTTCTTGGTCCCTGCTCCCCCAATGCAGCGGCACCTTCCCTGCCACCTCACAAACAGGCAATGTTGAAACTTACAAATAAACACTCATTGACAAGCTCTTTTGACATTCTAGGTTATTTTTGTTTTATTAATTGTGTTATTTGGAGCCAAGATTAAATACACCGTGTTTGATATCACACCAAACACATAATAGCAGAGCAAGATGGTAACTCTAGCTTGCGTGTGTCCGCAGCACCACGAGCCTTTGAGTGACGAGCACGCTCTATGCTCCTGATGAGGTCAGTGATGCAGGCCCAAGAAGTACCTAGGAAGGTCCAGGCCTCACCGGGGACCCTGGCATGAAGAATATCAGCTTCAGACTTAGGAGACATTATTATTTTAAGATTGATACTTGGGATATAAAAAGTTGATGTATCCCTGTCCTTGGGGATCCATAGTCAGAGTTTGGTGGTTTGAATGAGGTATCCAGTAAGGCTCAGACATTTGGTCCCCAGTGAGTGGCTATTTGGGAAGAATTAGAAGGTGTGACCTTGTTAGAGGAAATATGTCACGGGGCGGGGGGGGGGGGCGCTTTGAGATTTCAAAGGCCTTTTACCACAGTGAGTGTATTCTCTCTGCTTCCTGCTTGTGGTTCAAGAAGTGAGTTCTCGGCTGTTCCTGCAGTCATGTGGGCTGTCATCCTCTGGGACTGTAAACCCCAAATAAGTTCTTCTTTCTTTAAGTTTTCAGCAATAGAAACGTAACTTATATGAAGGGATCCCAGTCTCAGGGAGACACACGTGTGCTCAGGGGTCCTGAGTCTGAGGGACACAAACACTGTCCTGAGAGACCCAGTCTGAGGAGATCACAGCCTAGGCTTCAGCGATCCCAAGTCTGCTGAGAGAAATGCAATTGCTCTCTCAACTGACCTTCAAGTATGACCTCTTGCTCGGATGCTCACACTTAATTACGCTCGGTAGCCACAGTGAACTTTAGCACCATTTAGCCTGTGCCTGCCCTGTAGCCTGGGTGGCTTAAATAAGAAAAGCCAATTTTAATTTTGCCCGAGCCAAACATAATGAGGAGACTAAATCATAGACAGAACATCCCCAGCCAAATGGAAATGAGTTTTGGATTATCTGCTGCTTTCAATTATCCGCCCCACTGCTCCTTCCCTTAGCTCAATCGTGGAGTGGACATGGACCAGTCTAGAAGCTTCCCATTTAGGGGGCACTAGAGGAAGGCCTGAGCACACTGGGAGGACACTGAAGAGTCCTTGGGACTGATACCATCTTTGAGACAAAGATAGAAGGCAAGGGATGGATCCTAGGGTTTGGATCTACTGAGAAGACCTTAGTGAGGGAGAAGAGCCCTTGTGATGGAAAACCAGTCCCTGTGTGTCCATGTCCTCCACCCTTGCTCTCTGAGGTGGGAAGGGAGTGGTCCACTGAGGTGTCTAGAGCTCCCTGCTGGCTGGAGACTTCAGGGAAACCTGTCAGTGCAGGGGAATTTGGAGGCAGAATCTTAAGAGTCAAGAGTGAATCAGAACTCTTGTCTCAATGTATGACCCAAGAGTCCCCATATCTCAGCACAGGTAGAAACTGACAGGTGGGAACAGGGAAGTTGGGGACTGAGACTGATGCAGAGAGCTGCCAGCCACGGACCTTCTGCATCCCCAACAAGGGCAGATCATAAACTATATGGAGATTAATGCATTTGAAGGTGACGGCACAGAACCTGGCATTAGTCTCCGTCAAAGCAAGCAAGCAAGCAAGCAAGCAAGCAAGCAAGCAAGCAAGCAAGCAAGCTCTGCTCCCTGCCCCTTCTCTACAGCCTCCCTCCCACCCAAGACGTGTGTAGGGATGTGTAAGCTCCCTTCACCTACACAGCAGTCTGTCATAGGCACCCACCTGTTCCCTTGCTCACTCACCTCCATTCATGTGACACCCCCTCATCCACCCTCGGGAGCTTGCTCAGTCACACACAGGCTGTCACACATCACACATCCCCAGCCCCCATCCTACCCCCATTCACATTCCAACCTCCTTGTTCTTGATCCCTTTCACACCCACCATGAATGAATGAATGAATGAATGAATGTGGGCCTCCCTTCATTAACCCCAAACATTCATTCACACAGGAATCTGAGCATCTCCACTGCTCCCTAGACCCAGTCGGGGCTGAGGCAGATGCTTCTACTGTTAATTGTCGTTAATTTTCAGACAAGGTCTCATGTATACCAGGTCAGCCTTAAACTCATTACGTAACTGAAGATGACTTACAAAGGAACTCGCTGGCTCCACTTTCTTAGTGTTGACATTACAGACTGCCAGGCTCGTGTCATGCTGTTGGTATGGAACCCACGGCTTTGTTTGTACTAGGCAAGCTCTTTACCAGTCAAACTACATCTGCGGTCCTCTCCATCCTGAATATTCCTACCTCTATTTTGCATGGGAACTGATGTTCTCCCACTACATATCTTTCTGGGTTTTATTAGTCATTGATACAGTTATTGGTTTTCATGCATTAAAAAAGAAAAAAAAAATCAACATATCTCACACGAACACCAAGGGTCCAGACTGTTGGAAGTTTATATCACACAACACCAGTTATAGCTATGAAGCTTGACTGTGTCCTCAAGGCTTCAGAAAGGGAGCAATGGTTTGAACAAGAGCTTCCGTGTAAGTGGTTCATTGAGCCTGTAGATTTGGACACATGGGAAGAGAAGTGGGGAAACGAGGCAGGGAGGAGTCAGAGAGAGGCTGAATTAAGGAACAGGCCGCAGTCAGTGAAAGGAAACTGAGGTAATGTTTACCCCTGGGGATGTGGAATATGAGAAGGCTGAGGTCCCACAGCTCTTGACAGAGACAGGTCCCTGGGCGAGTCATTCCCCAGCATTCTCGGCCTGCCCCGCAGGAACAAGCTTGTTCTGCTATCAGATTGGAGGGTGCAGCTGTGAGAGGTGCCAGGGACTATGACTGGTCCCTGCTAGAGCACAAGTCATTCACTCACTGACTCACTAATTCTCTCAGCCCAGGTTCCTCTTCAGGGCTATGGATGAGGTGTGCTACCAGGGATCAGGGCTGAAGGAAGTACAGTTCTTGCCAAGGTCCCCAGGTGAATGGGAGTGACAGACAGGCAAACATAATTACACACGGTAAAGTCTATCATGGATGTGTTAACGCAGAGGCATAATATGGTCTTCCAACGAGGAAGCATCTCTGGCCTAACAGCCAACTGCCAATAAGGACCACTTGTCTCACACAGGAGCCTTTCAAACAGCCCTAAGGGGCTCCTGCTGCTCTTAGAAGCCCAAGCCCGAGACACTACTTTGCCCTCCTGGCTGATGTTCAGAAGGTGGATCCATCCTGTCCCTGTGGTTTGTGTGGGGAGAGCATAGGGAGAGCATAGGGTTTCCATAGTATGTGTTCCTGCAGCTGCCTAGAGAGAACCTCTAGGGACTGCCATCCTCTCCCAGGGACATACCTCTGTTCCGCCCCATCCTCCTTCCCCTCTTCCTCTTCTTCCTTTCCCTTCCTCCTGTGCTGACTCCAGCATTCTCTGCCAAAGACTGAACTTCCCGCTTCCTACAGGAGCTCTCTCCATCTCTAACACACACAGACCTATTCCCCTCTGTGCTGGAAGTGTTGCCAGAGTTAGTCAGGGTCTGAGTGTGGATCCTGGCATCCACGGCTCATCCAGCCATCCCCAACAGGACAGTTAAAGAGACAAGATGCAGTGAAAAGTAGAGAAGGAGGATCTAGTCAGTGTGGCCACTTTAGGAGAAGAACGACGTGGCTCCCAAATCTATCTCCTGAGGTCTAGCTGTAACTAGAATACAGAGGCATGCAGAGGGGAGTAGTGCTAGTCAAGACGCTGTCCTCTGGTCATGCCTCAGCTGCAGCCTCTTCTGATAGATTGTCAGAACTGTGAAACCTCTTCCTCTCCTGGGGATGAGCGCCCCCTGTGCTCACTTCAGCCTCGTGGTTTCTGGGGCTCCCCCTGTGCTCACTTCAGCCTCATGGTTTCTGGGGCTTCCCCTGTGCTCACCCCAGTCTCATGGTTTCTGGGGCTCCCCCTGTGCTCACCCCAGTCTCCTGGTTTCTGGGGCTCCCACTGTGCTCACCCAGTCTCATGGTTTCTGGGGCTCCCCCTGTGCTCACCTCAGCCTTTCCTGGAACTCCTGGAAAACTGCAATTTCTTAGTGTCCATTGTCTCAATAATCTGATAGCAGGAGGGTGGGAAGGAGGACGGGAGGGAGGGAGGAAGGAAGGGAGGGAGGGCACAGTGTCTGTTTAGAAGATGTTCAGCTCCTGCCAGAAGGGTTACAGAAGGTCCCTTCCTGGGTGAGCAGGGCCAGCCAGGAAGAGTGCCTGGGAAACCAGTTCCCAGGTCGAACTCAATCTTCTTACCCTGAAATGGAGGCCTGGCCTCTAGCTTCTGAAGCCTGTGTTCCTAGCTCAGCTGGAAGGAGGTCGGTTTCTTCTCCCACTGTAGACAAGCAGCCTCCCAGACTCCTGTGCTTGATCAGGGTGATGTATGCGGCACAGTGGGTCCTGAACAGGGACATCTAGGGAAAAGGGAGGCACAGGCTGTTGCCTCCCTACAGGTGGCAGGCTGCAGCCCCTCCCACCCTCGTACCTGGAGCACCCTGGAGGGGGCTTATTCCTTTTTCCCTGAAGCAGGAGACAAAGTATCTCAATTGATTTACAGGCTTCAGGGGCGGGTGGGGGTTCAGGCTGGTTGCTAAGATATCTTTTAAATGGAAATCAGGGTGGAGAGACAGCACATACATCTAGCCAGCCATCTGCTAAATGTTGCTGCTTCTGTTGGAAGCAGCTCCTGGTGGTTCAGACAGAGAGGCTGGGGGGGGAGGGGGGGGCTGCAAAGGAAGGAGGGTCTAAGAGGGAGAATGTCTGGGTCTTAGGACTAACAAAGGAAGTTTCCTCTTCTGCCCCCAGTCTGCTGCTCTCTGCTCCCCACTTTACTCCCTCCCCATTGTTTTAAGTATAAAAATCCCACCTGCAGGAGCTGGAGAGATGGCTCAGCAAGTAAGAGCCCTTACTGCTCTTCCACAGAATCCAGAACTCCATTCCTAGCACTCACATCCCACGGCCCACAATCACCTTAACTCCAACTCCAGGGTATCTGCACTCTTGTGCCTATATCCATTTATAACACACACACACACACACACACACACACACACACACACACACACATACACACACACTGAAAAAATCTCTAGAGGCATTGATAATAAACTAACAGGCTAGCTTCACAATTCTGTATTTATTGCCAGTATATCTCTATGTGTACACATCTGTGTGTGCTTGTGCATGTATGCATGTGTATATGCATATGTGTGTATGGCCACTGGCATCAGGGGGCCTTTCTGAGAACCCCACCCTTCCTTCCAAGCCTCTCTTAGAGCAGAAAGCACAAGCGCTCAAATGTAGTGAACAGCTGGGTTATCTCCAGTTCCTAAGCAATCCACAGCAAAAGCTGCAAATTCTGGCTACACCAAGGCGCATGGTTGCCTCAGGAGGGGCCTCCTTTGCTTGGAGTATGGCCTGGAGCCAGGCAATCCTGAGTAGTAATTCTTTCCACAGTGGGGAAGAGTGTTCAGTTGGGTCTTTGTCTCTCATTGCCCAGTAGTTTAAACGTGGATCACAGGGCCACAAGGTAATGGTGAGGCAGGCCACTCACTGCGCAAGGCTGCTCAGTTAGCGGGCTCTGCAAAAGCCCTGTGGGGGCACCTCTTTCTCACCACACAACCTTACGGTTGCCAGCTGTGACCTTGCAGAATTGTGAGTATCACGTGCAGAAGTCCAGTGGCAGGCAGAAGAGGCAGCACCGTTTCCACCCCGGAAGAGCGTACAAGTCTAAGCTAACTTTAAAGCACTGTGGGCTCAAAGACTATTTCCGTACTCTGCCCTCTCCTCCAAGGCTGCCTCATATCTATGTGCTCCTCATGGACAGCCCCGCCTTCTCTGCCAGGCGCTGACTCCTCACAGGCTGATTGTGACATTTGATAGCAGTTTCCCTTCCATAGCTTCTGCTCTCAGCGTGCCACTGTTGGCATTGCCTGCCAGCACTACTGAAACCTGCCCGTTCGCTTTTCATGGCTCTTTCTCCCTGGGCAAGCCCCGGTCTCCTAGCTCTGGTCCCCTCTGTCACCCACACCACTCAGAAAAGCTTGAAGGTAGTCTGGCCAGTCTCTTCTCCCAGCCTTTGTTCAAATTCTTAATTCAAAGAGGAAGCACCTCCCCCATCTCATCTGCCTAAGTCAGGCAAATTTATCCATTTCCTTAAAACTCCCCCTCCAAAACTGGGGGTGAAGCAGCCTTTTGTTTGGCTGCTGGAGTAATGGGCTAAATGACAATTCTCAGAATACAATTTTAATTAAGATTCAATAGTCACTTGTCTGTCAGTAATCAGCACAGAAGATTGCTGATTACTTAAAATATATTTACCCAGTTCTATTATGTCACCCATTTGAATTCATTAGACATTTGCTAATCTTCAACAAACTTCTTTTTTAAATTGTGGTTTGCTTAGCATCATTCGGTAGGATGAAACTGTTTGAAGGATTGATTGGGTTTTTCTGGCTTCCGGATGCATAGCCCACTTCCCTTGCTTCCTTTACCATCTTAGTTGTGTGGCAGAAACAGGTGAAAAAAGTAAGGATGAAGGGACCCAAAAGCTATATAGGAAGACCGCTATCCATGCTCCACTGAGGTAGGCTGCAGACTCAGCCTCCCAGCACAGAACTGGCAGGGCTGACTGAGAGGGATCTGGAGGGCCAAGCAGACGCTGATGTATGAGCAATGAGTAGGTAGACAGCCTTGGGACTGGCTCCAGGGTTCCTGACAAAGGCTGATCGTGAAGATTGCCTGCATCTTTGACCAGGCCCTGCCAAGTGTGGACCTGGAAGAACTCCTCTGATCACTCAGAAAAGTAACAGGTAGAGTCCTCCTGTGATTGACAGCCAGAGATGTAGACCCCGGGTGGGACCTGGGGCAGGGTGACTGCTCTGCCTCTGCAGGGAGTTTGGTGAATAGGCACTGGTTGGGCTGCAGCTGCTCCCGAGGAGCCTGGAGCAGCCCTGTAAGGAGTCAGACATGTGGCAGATTCAACAGGGACAGTCGCAGTGAAGACGGTGAAAAGATGCGAAGTCCTCTGGGAAACTTCTGGAGGGACCAGCAAACCTGACTTCTGCTGGGCCAGTACTCTTTACTTCCATCACTCACCTCTGCCACACAGTTAAGGAAGACGGGCCAAGCGAGACGCAAAGGAATGAGTGGGCCATGTGCTAATAAAATTTTATTTACAAAAACAGACAGCAGACAGCAGTCGTTCACATGCTTGATCATTAAGGGAACCCTAATACGGAGGAGGATCATTTGGGAATCTACTGGTAAGTGTGAAGTACACACCAGATTTCAGTCTTTATACAAATAAAGAACATCTCATCGATAGTCACATTGATGACATTGAGATGATAGTGTGGGTGCAATGTAATATGCTCCTAAAATGAACTTTCTCTAGTTTCTAAGAAGAGATTATGACTGGAAAGTCGAAAATTGCATTTGACACCTACTGAGTTTCTGTTGGACAGAGCTGGTCTCAGCACAGCGCCATCTACAGGTGAAATGTGGGAAAGCTGCTGCTTCTTGAAGGGTCTCGAAGGATTTGCCTTAACAGGCGCTAGAAAAAGAGTTGGAATCTACGTAACCAAACATATGGTTAGAACATACATGGTATGTGTATATAGTATGTATTAGTCACGCCTCTGTTGCTATGAGAAATCACCATGAGCAAGGCAACACAGAGAAGAGTTTATTTTGAGCGTATATTCCAGAGGGTTGGCTATCCCTGATGGCAGGGTGAAAGCCTGCCCACAGGGGCGGAAGCCGAGGGCTCATGTCTTGAACACAAATCAAGCAGTCAGCTCCAAATGATGCCTCCAGTGACATACTTCTTCCAACAAGGCCATACCTCCTATGCCTATAAACAACACCATCAATTGGGGACTAAGTGTTCAAATGCCTAAGACTATGGGGGACATCTCATTCAAACCATCAAGTGGTGTATATGTAAACCACCTGCTGGGAGCTTCCTCTGTGTCTGTGGTACTCAAACCAAGACCTATAAAATCCTACTTCATTTAAATATTAATAACTTGTTCAAAAACAAAAACAAGGCTTGGGTAATGACTCCGTTGGTAAAGAGCTTGCTATATAAGCAGGAAGGACAACATTTAGACCCCCCCAGCACCCATGTGAAGTCCAGGCAAATGTGTTCTTACACTCCCAGCTCTGGGAGGTGTATACCGATGATGATGAAGCTCACTGGCTAGCCCTGGGAGACACTGTTATAAAAAACAAGGTGGAGAGCAATTGAGCAGGACACTCATTGTCGACCTCTAGCCTCCACTCGAGAACGCTCGTGCCTGAACACACACACACGGGTGCCTGAACACACACACACGGGTGCCTGAACACACACACACGGGTGCTTGAACACACTACACGGGTGCCTGAACACACACACACGGGTGCCTGAACACACTACACGGATGCCTGAACAAACACATGGTGCTTTCACACACATGAGTGCTGAACACACACATACATGAGCACTTGAACACACGAGTGCCTCCATACATGTATACGGGTGCCTCCACTCACACACACACACACACACACACACACACACACACACACACACACGGGTGCCTGAACACACGCGAATGCACACACATGCACAAAGCAAACAAACAAACAAAAAACATTAGGCAGCACAACATCAACCTTAAACCCAGCATCTTCCCCACTGCAGAACATCCCAGTTCTTCTGAACGTGTTAACACGCACAGAGCGTTCACCAGGGTGAGACAGTGGGCAGCACATTCTGGCTTATTGGCCTCTGAAGCCACTTTCCTGGAACCTAATTAGCACTCGGAGAAGCCAATTTGAGAAACGCTGGTCTTTAGGAAACTACAACCAGCACACAGGGGTTCTCACAGTCCAACCCAATGGCTTGGTTTTAGAACGACACAAAAAAGTACATAATTGTTACTGCAGGGGATAGGGTGAAAATTGTAGAATTGGGAGGGGCAAAACCCCCAGGAAATTCCTTTTTCCTACCCTACATGTCCATTCAAGAAAAATACCTACTAATACTGGACAATGAGAAAGGCTCTGAGCACCCTGAGATGAGAGAGTATGCCCACAGAGGAAGAGTGCATGAGTGTGTGTGTGTGCGTGTGCGTGTGTGTGTGAGAGTGTGTGTGCATGAGTGTGTGTGAGTGTGTGTGTGTACATGAGTGTGTGAGTGTGCGTATGTGTGTGTGTGTGTGAAGGTGTCATGGGAACGGGATATCAGGAGAGGCCTCAATGAGAAGGTGACTTTTGAACAGTGATTCCAGTAGGTGGTGAGGAAGTTTCCTCCTCACCCAAAGGCAATCATTCGCTTGTAACAGGCACCTCTGAAGCCCATAGGACAGTATGGGAGGCAGAGTCCAGGGGGTGGACGAGCACCAGTCAAGTTCTCAAAAGCGCATTCCTTTTCCATCTTCCCTTTCCTGAGCTCAAGAGCTAGCAGCTGAGTGATTTGTCCTCATTGAAGAACCATCAGAGCCAATTCCGCACCAACCCCGGCTGCTCTCAGGATCTATTTTCTTCCTGGCTACTTCCTTCTCCTTAGGAATGCTAGTCACTTTCATCCATGCTTTCCCTAAACTAACTAACACTGTTCTTCACAAGACAACAGCAGCATGTACTTCATGGTTGAACCACTGATAAGGTATTACCCATTCATTTCTCCACCCACGCATTCATGAACCCATCTGTATATCTACCCATTCAACCCATCATCCATCTACCCATCCATCCTTACATCCTCCCATCTACCTAGCCACCTACCCATCCACTCACCTTCCCATCTACCCATCCATCTCCCCACCTATCCACTCACTCATCCACTAACCCATCCACCCATCCATCCACCTGGCCACCCATCCATCCACCCTCCTACGCGTCTTCCCATCCGTCCTTCCCTCCATCCACTCGTCCATTTTTTTTATCTATAGATATATCTACCAAATCTATTCATTCAGCCACTTACCCATCCATCTCTCTTTCCTCCGTCTGTCCACTTGCTTACCCAGCTAAAATCTAACAACTGTTAATCTGTCCACCAACCAACTCAAATTCCAGCTAAGGAAGTAGGGTGTTCCAGGTGTCTGGGCACTGTGTAAGGGATTTGGGACAAGGCAGTTCATAAAGCAGATGGAAGGTCTGCCATCATGGAACTCATGTGGCATGTGTTATATAGGAAACAGTCCATAAACACAGAGACAGTGGATCAAGTCGTTAGGAGATGATAGCAGCTAAGGTGGAAAAGATAAAGTAGACGTACATTAGAAGAGTTAAAGGATGAGTGTTTGCCTGGGCCCAGCCTGTCTCTGCTGTTCCCTGAGGCCGTGTGGCATTCCTTGGGGGGGGGAGGGCAGGAAGTTCTTGGTAAGGGAAATCACCTGCTGATCTTGACGTTGTGTCCCTCCTAGGTGCTGAGGCTGAGTGACCAGACCATGGAGACTCTGCTTGGTGGGCTGCTGGCTTTTGGCATGGCGTTTGCTGTGGTCGATGCCTGCCCCAAGTACTGTGTCTGCCAGAACCTGTCTGAGTCACTGGGGACGCTGTGTCCCTCCAAGGGACTCCTCTTTGTGCCCCCTGACATTGACCGGAGGACAGTGGAGCTGCGCCTGGGTGGCAATTTCATCATCCACATTGGCCGCCAGGACTTTGCGAATATGACGGGATTGGTGGATCTGACCTTGTCCAGGAACACCATTAGCCACATCCAGCCCTTCTCCTTCCTGGACCTCGAGAGTCTCCGATCCTTGCATCTTGACAGCAACCGGCTGCCCAGCCTTGGGGAGGACACACTCCGGGGCCTGGTCAACCTGCAGCACCTTATCGTGAACAATAACCAGCTGGGTGGCATCGCTGACGATGCCTTTGAGGACTTCCTGCTGACATTAGAAGATCTGGACCTATCCTACAACAACCTCCATGGACTGCCGTGGGATTCTGTAAGGCGCATGGTCAACCTCCACCAGCTGAGCCTGGACCACAATCTGCTGGACCACATTGCCGAGGGTACCTTTGCAGACCTTCAGAAACTGGCCCGCCTGGACCTCACGTCCAATCGGCTGCAGAAGCTGCCCCCGGACCCCATCTTTGCTCGCTCCCAGGCCTCCTTGCTGACTGCCACGCCCTTTGCCCCACCCCTGTCCTTTAGTTTTGGGGGAAACCCACTGCACTGCAATTGTGAGCTTCTCTGGCTGCGGAGGCTGGAGAGGGATGACGACCTGGAGACCTGTGGTTCCCCTGGAGGCCTCAAGGGGCGCTATTTTTGGCATATTCGTGAGGAGGAGTTTGTGTGTGAGCCACCTCTCATCACGCAACACACACACAAGCTTCTGGTTCTGGAGGGCCAGGCAGCCACTCTCAAGTGCAAGGCCATTGGGGACCCTAGCCCCTTGATCCACTGGGTGGCCCCTGATGACCGCCTTGTGGGAAACTCCTCCAGGACTGCAGTATATGACAACGGCACCCTGGACATTCTTATTACCACCTCTCAGGACAGCGGAGCCTTCACCTGCATTGCAGCTAATGCTGCAGGAGAGGCCACGGCCACAGTGGAGGTCTCCATTGTCCAGCTCCCACACCTCAGCAACAGCACTAGCCGGATGGCACCCCCCAAGTCTCGCCTTTCAGACATCACAGGTTCCAGCAAGACCAGCAGGGGAGGGGGAGGCAGTGGGGGTGGGGAGCCTCCCAAAAGCACCCAGGAGAGGGCTGTTCTTGTGTCGGATGTGACCACCACATCTGCCTTGGTCAAGTGGTCCGTCAGCAAGTCAGCTCCCCGAGTGAAGATGTATCAGTTGCAGTACAACTGCTCCGACGACGAGGTACTGATTTACAGGTGAGCCAGTGGCCACAGTGTGGACAGGTGGGACAGGAGCATGGTGGGGACGGGGTGGGTGCACCGTGTACACCTGCTTCCGTTTTCCTTCTCTCCAGCCTGTGGGGGATCCTGGGTCACCTGTGCCTCTGATACAGGTAAGGGGCTCCCACCTGGATGGACTAGGTGACTATGTCTTGCAGACGGAAACAGGGGTGTGTTAATTATATTGCTAGACACTCTGAATGCTTTGCCAGGAGAGCAGGGCAAGAGCTGAGCCACTGAGAAGTCCAGTAGCTGAAGAATCTGTCTCCTAGCAAGTAGTTTATTCAAAGAAAATCAGTGTGTATGTGTGCGTGTGTGCGTGTGTGTGTTAGAGAGAGGTGTGGGGAGAGAGAGGGAGAAATGTGTTTGAGAGTGGTGGGGCTACCTCAAATCATTGAGAAGAACATAATACAGGCTGAGCTGGATCAAAGCCCCCATAAATGCCCCATATGTTCAGTTTCTTACTTCCTTAAATTATGTTTTCCTCTGGCTTGGGTCCTGCCTCAGGTTACCTCTTTCCTCTAGAGATCTCTGCCATTTTTCTTTGCAGTCCTAGAGAGAAAAGAGCTCCTCTTGCTGTCCCAGTTCCGGTTCACTGAAACTGGCTCATAGGGTCTGTCCAGGTCTTCCAGAGTCTCATCCTGTCTACCACCCCTCTGGACACCAATCTCCTTATGGAAAAAGCATCAAGGATGCAGACTTTGTAAAGTGGCTGAGAAGGTCAAGGGTTATGCCTAGGCCTGGTAGAAAGGAAGGCTAACAATACAAGGGCAATAGAATTATATATCTCAGCCAGTCATATTGATGTGATGATAAATAAAATTGGTGTAACCTCAGCAATCTGGAGGCAAAGGCAGGAAGATCACAAGTCCTAGGCCAGCCTGGGATACATAATGAGTTCCAGGCCAGTCAAAGCTTAATAACAAGACCCTGTCTCAAAAAAGCAAACAGCAACAAAAAGCCAAAGACCAGCGCCAGAACCTGGATGGATGATCTCAGAGGAACTCTTTCCCATACTGGCCTCAGTGTCAGTGAGATGGAGGGATTTGACATGATCCCTACTGCTCAGGGACTGTGTGGTGATCTAGGAAATCCTGGTTCACTTTGCGCTCACACAGTGGAGCCTGGAACTTGAGATGGAGCCACAGCCTCATCAGATGACTCTAGAGACCACAGTCTAAGAACCGTAGGCCCATCACGGAGGACTCCAGGTTGACCAATTTCTAATGGGAACAGAGCTAGTTAGAAAGAAGCCAGTGTGTCCTTGAGGGCTATTGTACAATGGAAACCACAACAGAGCTGAGAACACCCTTACCTGGTGTGTGCACTTGTGTGTGTGTGTGTGTGTGTGTGTGTGTGTGTGTGTGTGTAGGAAGAGGAAGGGAGACTGGACCTGGCTTGAACTTTTGAAACCTCAAGCCCACCCACAGTGACACACTTCTTCCAACAAGGTCTTATGTACTCCAGAAGGTTACACCTCCTAACCCTTCTCAAGTAGTACCATGCCCTAATGACTAAGCTCTTAAATATATAAGCCTATGGGGGAATTCCTATACAAACCACCACACTAGGCTACTTAGTAAAACCCTGTTTCAAAAAACAAAAACAAATAAAACAAAACACACACAAAAATACTAGACTAAAAAATTTACAACTGCAGTGGTCCAGGGTAACCCCTTAAGACTGTTCATGAAGACTAAATGGGATACCATGAGAAAAAAATGCTTCACGAAGAATCTAAAGAGACAGGTCTGTTAGTAAGGTGCTTGATTCACAAAAAGGAGGACCTGAGTTTGGATCTCCAAAATTCATGTAAAAGCCATGCATGATGGCTCCTGTCTGTAACCCAGCACTAGGATTTGGAGCTAGGGTGATCCCTGGAGCGTGCGCTAAACAGCTCAGTCCTGTTGAGGAGCTCCAGGTTCTGTCTCTGTCTGTCTGTCTATCTATCTATCTATCTGTCTGTCTGTCTGTCTGTCTATCATCTATCTATCTATCTATCTATCTATCTATCTATCTATCTATCTATCAAACATGTGAACCAGTTGCTTTCATTGGTTCCCTGCCATTGCCACCTGACTCACCAGAGGAAGTCCTAAGCAGAAGGACCATCCAATCTTAGACCTAAATCTCCAGACCATGAAACCCCGGGAAACCCGTTTTCTTTAGAGCACTATTCTCTTTAGGTGTTTCTTCACTACCACAGGAAGCTGCAGTGATGTGCTATAATGTCAGCTCCTGCCTACAGTTCCCATGCTTGGCCTCTGTGGGTGTACTGAAGTCTATAGTAACCGAGAAAGATCCCAAGAGAGACCCTGAACTTTTTGAAAAAAATGCATCTTCCCCCTGAAAAGGAAGAAACAGCAGTGGGTTACAGGGTAACTCTGCTGTGTTCATGTCTCAACAAGAACAGACTCAAGGCAGTGTCGGGAGACCTGGACTAGAAACATCAACGAGGATCACGCGCAGCACAGTCTCCAGAAAGCATCTACCTGTCACCTGTCCATCATTAATCTACCTGTTATCTACCATCTAGAGAGAGATAACATGTACTGTCTGTTATTATCTACCAACCCACCTATCATCTATCATTGTCTGCCTACAGTTATCCATCATTGTCTATCTGCCTATCATCGGTCTTGATCATGTATCTGTTACAAGGAGTGCATTATAATTACAGCCACACAAATCCAAGGTGAGGGGACTGGGCTTGCTTGGAATTAAAGTTGTTGCTCACAAAGACATTGTAGCCATATAATGACAGGGTGTTAGCAGACTCCATAGCTCTCTGCTGTGTCAGAGAAACACCGCTCAGGCTAGGAGAGGTTGTGATTCTATGGAGCTAGTCGGGCTGGCCAGAGCACAGCTGTACTATGCTCAATCCAGGATGGCTCAGCATAGAAATGAGATTCTAGAAGCTTGCGTGAGATAAGGTGAAATTGACCCTGAAGATGAAAGGACTTCCAAAGAAATTCCAGCTCCTCTGATCTATTTAAAGAATTTTTGAGTAGAAGAGAGGAGTATACACAGGTACACATAGAATCATATGTGCACACACACTCCCACACAGAGAGAGCACACATACACGGGTACATATATAATCATATGTGCACACACTCCCACACAGAGAGAACACACATACACAGGTAAACATGTAAGCACATGCACATACACACTCACACACAGAGAGAGCACACATACACAGGTACACATATAATCATATGTGCACACACACTCGCACACAGAGAGAGCACACATACACAGGTACACATATAATCATATGTGCACACACTCCCCCACACAGAGAGAGCACACATACACAGGTACACATGTAAGCACATGCACATACACACTCGCACACAGAGAGAGCACACATACACAGGTACACATATAATCATATGTGCACACACTCCCCCACACAGAGAGAGCACACATACACAGGTACACATGTAAGCACATGCACATACACACTCGCACACAGAGAGAGCACACATACACAGGTACACATATAATCATATGTGCACACACATTACCACACAGAGAGAGCACACATACATAAGTACACATGTAAGCGTATGCACACACACTCCCACACAGAGAGAGCACACATACATAGGTACACATGTAAGCGTATGCACACACACTCCCACACAGAGAGAAGCAGGCACTAGCCTATCACAAGAGTAAAATCCCACCAGCTCTACCCTGCACTCGCGGCCTCCCTGGCTGTGGAGGAGCCAGCTTTGCCTCTCTTTTCTCCTCCAGCATCTGTAGTCACTTCCCCACCATGGGCACTATTAAGTCTGATCCATGCAGGCTGCAGATTCCAGACTTGATCAATAGAAGGAAAAGAGGCCTTAGAGCCGCCCTGTGGCAGCCTTATGATCTTCTGGGGCTCCAGGAGGACACAGCTAAGTCACTCCCAGGGATGCTGGAAAGGCAGGAGTAGGGATTCCTGACTAAGAGGACACCATCTTCACAGCCTGTGTCTCTTCTTAAGCAGGACAGCATGGCTTCCATTGCCTTTATTTACTGTGCAGGGCCCTGTGGCCTGATGTTAGCCCCTCTCTGGAATCTCTGCTGCAGAGCCTGAGATCAGAGCCATTGAGCATGGTGGAGACTCAGAGCATCTAGCCTCACCTGGGCCCATGTCACTCACAGGTACCCAAAGGCTCCCCAAGGTTCCACCAAACCCCAAGGTCGCTGTGAGCAATGTCTAATGCATGAGGTGGAAGGCCACATTCCAGAATTAATGCGAAGATCAGGCTAGTCCTGGGTGACCAAGGAAAACTTCTGTCACATAAGTGCCCTTGTTATTAGATGCTGTTGATGCCCCCCAGGTGCTTCTCTCCACAGATGCACAGCTAAGCCCTGCAGGCAGGCCTGGGACACTCTGGGCTCCTTCAGTCCTCAAGTGGTATCTGGCTTGCTTCCTGTGTGACTGAGAAAGATTGACAGTTACATGTCTCATTACCAGGGCCATATCTTTCAGGAAAAGAATAACATCAATGCCCCCTCAGAGGGGAGGAGCAGCCCCTCCCCACCAGGAAAGAGCTACACCCCATCTCAGCTAAGCCTCATCTCTGGTATGACATGGAAAAGTTAAGAGCCCTGCATGTTATTGTCGGCCCAAGCGACATTCACAAACACTGCCCCTAAGAGCTGTCAGGAGCTTCTATCAGCAGATGAGATGCTGGGGAGCCAGGGAGCAGCCAACTTGCTACCTAAAGCTCAGAGGGATCAGCCAGTCTCCATGCTTGCCTGTGCATGATGTGGCCAGCATCTCAACGCCGGGACAAGAGGGTCCTTGAAGGTGGGTTGGGGGACAACCACAGAAGCCCTTCCTGTCTACGAATTCTAGGCCATCAGACACCACATCTGCAGACATTGGACTATGGAGCTGAGCTGCTCGGGGCTCAGGGCAGATCTGCTGTGTTGCTCAACTCACCAAAGTGATTTAAGGAAGCATTTATTCTTACTCACAGGTTGAAGGTCCAGTCTATCGGGGTGGGGGAGGCAGCCAATCGGATTGTACCCACAGTCTGGAAGCCGAGAGAGATGGATGCTGGTGCTCCTCTTGCCCCCTTCTCCCTTTTATTAAGCCTAGGACCCCAGTCCACTGAAAGGTGCTGCCTACATTTAATGTAGATCTTCCTGTAGCTTCTTCAGTTAGACCAATCCAGAAATCCCCTCACAGGGGTTCTAGATCTTGTCAAGCTGACACTCAGTACTAACCTTGATGCCTATTATTGTTGCTCTGCTCCTCACCCAAGGAGAGGATACAAAGGCAAAGTCTACACCACCAGGGTCCTGTCTGGCCATCTCTCAGGGAGCTCTGCTCTCATGACTTTGGCAACAAGGGCAGATCTGTTCCCTGAAGGGAGAGGGACATGTGAGGTGCGCAGGGTACTCTACCTGTGTCCCTAGGCAGGCTGGCTTCCCCTAAAGGGGTGGCTGGACACCCACAAGTGGGAGAACAGAAGTCTGTGACACTGGAAGCTGGAGAGGCACGGAGAGTGTTGCTGGGAGAGGTCACATCAAAGTCAGCCTTCCTGGGGTTTCTTCCTACTGAAGCAGAGTATCAACAAGTAGAAGGGATAGGAATGGTAACTGTGGGCCTCAGCTCTACTCACCCCAGCCGCCACTCTGTGGGCCATCTTATTAATGCCCCCATAAGTCTGGGGCATGGCCGGGCATTCACTACTGCCCATTTTGGGGATGGCCTAGGGACTTTTCTGCTCAGAGTCACTTCTCCACAATTTCAAGTGCCAGAAATGTTGGCATAAGGAGGGAACATGGGTGCCAACTGAGCCTTGGTTCTACCCCAAAACAGCCACCCGGGGCCTCTTAGCAGAAAACATGGGCAGGATGCTGCTCTCTGAAATCCAAAGTGTATAAAGCAGTTATAATAGCAAAGAGAGCAAGTGAGCAGAGGCCTCCCCACAGCAGCAGAAGAAATGGATGGACAGGGGACTCACCCATACACCCCTTATTTAAGAGAAGTTGAGAAGAAAGGTTCTGCCTTTCCGAGTGGCCTAGTCACCAAGGACCACGCCCTCTTCTATCATTCTCTGCTACCATCCTCAGCTCAGGTTTTTCCTTTAAGGTCACTTCCTGGACAAAATGTTTGCAGGGGTGCAAGCTGCCACACCTCCTTCTTAGGAAAAACAGAAAGCAAGATAAAGAGAGCAAAGTGTGAGATTTGCCTGTAGGCCCAACCATTAATGTCCACTTACATTATATGAATGCACATCTGCAAAGCTGGGTGCAGTGCACTTTCCAAAATATAGAGAAGACGAGGGGCGACTAGCTCTCCCGAAGCCTCTGACTTTTACCAAGACTCATTTACTAATCCTGTGGCCAAAAGCAAAGCATGTGACTGCCCTCAGTCTTACTTGGTTCCTCTGTAAAACGGGAATAGATTCTTTCCTGTGTGTTTTTTAATCTGGGGTGGAGGAGGAATTAAATCAAGAACTCAAATGAGAATCCTTCATCATCAACGGAGAAGTATTGAGACCAGGACATACTAGAGCAAGAAATACCGAGACCAGTGAGTACTGGAACCAGAAGGTACTGAAACCAGTGACTATCGAAATCAAGGAGTAGTACTAGGACCAAGGAGTACCAGGACAAAAAATACCAGGACCAAGAAATACTGGAACCAGGAAGTATTGCGACAAAGAAGTACTGGGACTAGAGAGTACTGGGGCCAAGGAGTACTAAAAACCAGGAAGTACTGAAGTCAAGAAGACTAGAGAGCACCTCTTTTGAGGAGCCCCCCCGACTTCCCTTCTCGTCTGTTTGCCAGGCTAACTCTTGTGTCTCCATTTTTCTAGACCAAGACAGCTATACAAGAGAAAATTGATTTGATGAGGGATCAGGGAATAAGATATATGTTTGCCTGGTCAAATATGTTTTCCTGAAACCAATTTCTCTGCTTGTCATCCCCCATACTCTAGAAGAACTTCTGGGTTAGGGTTAGGATGAAGTCGGATGGGGACATCACTGTAGTTTGGAGTGACTCTGCTTGAATCTCTCCAGAAAGGCATCCTCTACCCCCAGTAAGAGAAACTCAGAGAACGGGTCCTATGGTACCCATGCATGTTTAACTCTATGAAGGTGGTTAAGCCTGGAGGAGCATTAGGGACTTCGGGACAGTGCTGGTAGCTTCAACCATCAAAGCCCGTACCAAACACCAAATTCTTCCTGATGGCTAGCCTTTCCCAGGTGTTCACAGGCCCCGACTTCTTTGAGACAGCTGGCACATGCAGGAGTCAGGGAGGCACGGGGTCCAGGCATTTAGCCCTCTGCCTGAGGTCCTCTAACACTCTGCATCCACCCTCGGGCCACCTCAGGATCCCTTGGTTGCTGAGCCATCCACCACCATCTACAGAGTTGGGGCAGATTGGCATCTGATGTCCTCGCCTCTAAGGCTGGGATCGCAGCATCATGTTATGATGTTATGATACCAGGACATCAGGGTTTATGGCCTACAGAGCATTTGCAATCCACATCTTGGTGGGCCCCTATCTTCTGGAGAGAGAAGATGCCCAGAGCTTCTGGTCCAGCCTCATTCCACCATCTCTGGCTCTGAGACCAGAAAGCAAACTCTCAAAAAGAGACAATATGAGGAGCTTGTGGAAAGAAAGAGACGATGCAGAGCAGCCTTCCTTATCTTATCCCCCACCCCCAACCCCGGCTGAGTGTGAGCAGCCAGCACAAGGATGGGGCAGGGCTCTGCTCTCCACCGAGTTTTATTTCTGTTTCTCTGATAAACTTACCTGGCAAAGGCAGCTACAAGGGAGAAAAGGGTTATTGTGATTACAATGTCAGGATACAGTTCCCCATTGCAGGGAAGTCAAGACAGCAAATAGTTACCTAATATCTAGCCACTACCGCTGGTTGCAACAAAATAGTCAAATCCTGGTCCTGAAGAAGCCTTCAGGTTTAAGAGGAAGTAGGAAGGAAGGGAGAGAATTTAAAATATGGGGTCATGGATGTAGCTCAGTTGATAAGAGTACATGCCTAACATGCGCAAAACTCAGGCTTCAACCTCCAGTATCACAAAAACTGAATGTGGAGGTGTATGCCTCTAATCCCAGCACTCAGGTGGTGGAGGCAGGAGGATTGGGAGTTCAAGATCACCCTCAACTCTCTATTGAGTTCAGTCATTCTGGGCTACATAAGACTTTGTCTTAAAAATTAAAACAAATATTTTAGGAACTGGAGCGAGGCTCGGAGGCTAAAAGCAATCACTAGCCTTTCCAGACTTAAGCTTGGTTTCCGACAGTTGTGGAGGATCACAGTGGTCTGTAACTCCAGTTACTGAGGATCTGCCGCCCTCTTTTGGTTTCCACAGGCACTGCACTCACATGCACATATACATACAAGATACATTTTTTAAATATTATTTTAAATGTGCGCTGGGAAAAACAAAGCAAAATACAGCCTTGGGCCATTTCTTATGTGAGTGATCAGGGGTGACCTCTCAGGAGCGGCACTGGAGCAGAGATCTAAAGTGACAAATGGCCTGGCAGAGGGGCCAGTGCATGCAAAGGCCTGGGTAGAACAACATGCCTGTCCTGCTGGAGAAGCAGCTAGAACTCCAAGGTATCTGGAACAGAGTGGTAGGGAGGGAGTTGAGGTGGGGCAGGACAATCTGGCACGACTTCGGAGGCCAAAGCAAGGCTTGAGCTTTATACTGCAGGAGGCAGGAGTCACTGGGGATGCTCTAATGAAGGATGGTGGCTATAGTCTGCTGAGAGACGATGGATGAGATAGATTAGTTCTCAGGGACGGGGGACCTGCCATGTTCAGAGAACCCCTTTCCCTCAACATCCACATATATGCGAAGGCCACTGCTGTATGGTGTGGAAGTGAAGCGGATGCCTCCAGACAAGGCCAAGCTGAGTCTCCTGGCAGATGCCTGGCTATGCCTGTCTGTGCTGGGAACCTTGTGGAGGCCCCTAAAAGGTTCTCAGTGGGAACAAAGCACTATTGCTTCCCGTTGTGTAGCTGAGCCTCCCTCTGCATTGCTGACCCAGCTCCTCTGCCTGTGTGTCCCCCTCCCCACTATTCTCTCCTTCGATTTCTTCTCACTCTGATGACAGATCTTTTTATAGGGTCTCAAGTAGCTTAGGCTGGTATCCAACTCTCTATGTGGCTAAGGACGACTTTCAAATTCTGGTTCTTCTGATTCTACCTCCCAAATGCTGGGATTAAAGGCACGTATGGCCACACCTGGTTTTTGTGGTGCTAGGGATGGACCCCCAGGGCCTCGTGTGTGATAAGCAACCACTCTGCTCACTGAGCCACATCCTCAGCAGCCCTGCTCATCATTATTTATGATACTGTTTAATTAGCTCATTAGGCAGGCCACAGCATCCTGACAGACCTTCCCTTTCCCCAGAGGCTGAAGGCCTTTGGGCTAGCATCTGGCTGTGATGACAGAGAGCCATTACAGGGTCTGAAGGTGGCCTGGGGTCAGGGGCTTTGTGACCTGTTCTATCCCGCAGGACATATGGACAGAGTGGGCTTTTCTGGTTCTGGGCATGGGGACAGGATCTGAAAGTTACAAGTTACGATGGTGATGAGGTGGCAGCTGGCCCTGAACGCCAGGGAGATATTTTTACCACCCATCAAAATGCCACCTCGTGCTCGCTGAGCCGATGCCAAGGCTGCTCCCAGTCTGTGCTCATCTCCTCCCCCGACTTTGTTGCCAAGAAGGTCTGAGTGGAAAAGCTTGGAAAACTCCATGTGGGTGTGGCTGGGAGTCAGCAAGTCTCCCCCTCCAGACGGGGACTGGGGAATTTTCCAGGCTGTGGGCTGTGGCTGAGACTCATCCTGCACTCCTCACCTTGCCTGTGAGAAACCTCCGAGGACCCCACCCCAAGCCACCAGATCAAAGGCCCAATGTTCTATGTTAGAGATGCATGGCTTTGCACCTGTAACGGGCAGAAGCCTGGGAGAGGCTGCGGTGGTTTTCTTTTGGAATGGACAGTAGAGGAAGCTGATGTTCTGGAGGGCATAGTGGAAGCCTTAGAAGCCACAGAAGGCAGAAAACATCAGGAGAGGAGACAAGACAACCTCCAAGACCAGATGCCCTTCCTGGACATGTGGCCAAAGACTTGAAAGAACATAGGGTGGGGAGAAGGCAAAAGCCAAGGTCCTTGATTGATGCAGCCATCTTGAATTTGTTTCTTCTGACTTTGATTGATGCAGCCATCTTGAATTTGTTTCTTCTGACTTTAAAATGGGACTTGTTGCAAATTCTATAGCCTGGAAAAAAAAAAACAGAGTAAGAATGAGGCAGTTAAAGATATCCGCCCCAGCCTTCTCCTTTCCCCCCACTATTTGCCCAGCCTTCTCCTCCCCCCACTATCCTCCCCAGTCTTCTCTTTTACCTCCCACTATTCACCCCAGCCTTCTCTCTTACCCCCCACACTCACTATCCACCCCAGCCCCCCCCCACTACTCCTATTGCCGTGATTGTTCCTATATGAAGATGAGTGCCCAGAGCCAGGCCTAAGGACAACTTCACCTAGGGAGATCTGATGAGGTTTCTTGTGGAGGTTCCCAGATGCAGCACCCTAAAACTCACCTCTTAGTCTCTGATCTCCCAAGAAAGAGAATTTGAACCCAGGCCTGCCATACTCTACAGAGAGTGTCTGTACACTTCATTTCCCAGGACAAAGGAGATGGAAAGGACCGGCGGAGTGTCCTGTTGGCAGTGGGGTACAGATGACAAGCCTAAGTCAAGGCAATATCTCCATCACCTTCTCACTACCCCACTCCCCATCTCTTCCTTGCGGGCACCCCCAAAATTATCGTCAGTGCCAGGGGAGATACAGTGGGAAAGCAGGATGCACGGCCCCATCTGACTCTCCTGCCATCCCCTCATTTCAGGGGAGTTGTAGTTAGACAAGTGGAAGGACTTTCCAGGCAGGGTTAGTGTTATTAGAGGAACAGAGCTTTGAATTGAGGGCAGAAGTGGCTTAGAGGCCCTGGAAGATCCATCAGAGTCAGGCAGATGCATGTCTTCTCCACGCCAAGGGAAAAGACGGTCAAGCCCTCAAGTATTTTCATGCATAGCTTGAGTCACAGCTAAACTGCGGCCGCTGGACACACTGAAGAAACCAGGCCATGACTAGACCCTAAGGACAGGCAGGCCTGGTGTGGAGGGTGGAGAGCAATGGCCGAGCCTCTGTACTCCGTGAGCCACGTGGCCATAGCTTTTCTGTGCTGGCGTCAAGGGCCAGGCAGGCAAAGAGGGCTGAGGCTGGCATCATGAGTCTCTGCTGTGACTGGTAGAGGGAGCTGCTGATAGATCACAACTGGGCTGTTGACCTTGAGTCTTAAACAACGCAAAGAATAAAAGGTCATATTTGCTCCACCAAAGCCCTGGGAGCCGTGAAATATCAGAGTGTGGATAAAGATGTCAGTAAATCAGCCACTGCCAGGAGCTGCTGCTTCGTCTTCCAGCCTGTGGTGGGCATCCTACGGGCAGCCATGAAGGGTAAGAAGGTGGTGCTGCAGAGGGCCTCAGGAGGTAACACCCGCAGCCCCACCTGCCTCCCAGAGACATGGTCCTCCCTAGAGGTCGATGCTGGTGTCTTCCTCTATTGCTTTCCACCTTGCTCTTTGAGACAGTCTCCCATTAAACCTAAAGCTCACCAGTTGTCTAGCCAGCTGGTCAGTGAGCTTCATGGACATTTATGTCTCCACTCCATACTACTCTGTCTGCCTGCTGTGGACATCTGTAAGCAGAGCATCTACCGAGAGGTCAGAAAGAACAGGGTACAGTAGATGGACAGACAGGTTATCGACCTCACCACCCTGGGCAGCTCCCCGTAAGGAGGACATGGTTCACCCCTCGCTATGGGCTCCTCATGGCTCACCACAGCCTCAGCAGCTTTCCTTTGCCTAGTGTCTTAGTTAGGTTTACTGTGGCTGTGAACAGACACCGTGGCCTACTCTTATAAAAAAAAAAAAAACATTTCATTGAGAGGCTTTACTTACAGTTTCAGAGGTTGCGTCAATTATGGTCATGGCAGGGAGCATGGCGGCATGCAGGCAAAGGGGATGCTGGAGCTGAGACTGCTACATCTTGCAGGCAACAGGAGATCAACTGACACACCAGGCAGTACCCTGAGTATATAAAACCTCAAAGCCCGTCCCCACAGTGACACTTTTTCCAATAAGGCCATACCCTCTCCAACAAAGCCACACCTCCTAATAGTGCCACTCCCATGAGATTATGGGATTGTGGGGGCCAATTACAATCAAACTACTATACCTAGTAACCCAGACAGCCAGGTTCACAGGTGTGTGAACACACACACCACACACACACACACACACACACACACACCATGCAAGCTATTTTACAAACAGGAAGGGTGAAACTCTGGAAAATGAAATAACAGTAAACATCTAGCCCCTGAGTTGTAGGGGATTTGAGTGCAGAGCTCAGGCGGCTGAGTGTTGAATGTTGAGGGCTGTGGCTGCTATTTGGAGTTGGTGAACTACGGCATAGTCCTCAGGCCACCGTTCCCTGCTAGCAGCCCCTTCGGCAATAGGCTTGTCAAATTCTAGAATGTCAGAAGTGTGTGAAGCATAAAGAGTTAAGGTGATTTGCCCCAGGTCACATGCCAGTCTCACACGCAGGGCAGAGAGAGCCTTACTGGCTGGGTCTCATCCTCCAGCCTCCTCCCATAAGCTCTCCAGGACCTCCCCTGGGTGGGACAGAGATTCTCCTTCTGAAGTCTTTTGTCTCTAGCCTTTCTCTGCCTTGCCCAGCCTGTTTATTAGAGGCAGGGGTGTCTGTGAGGATCAGTAGAAACACAGCAGGGACAAGTGTTGATTTCTCTCTCCCACCAGGAGGAAAAACATCTCTCCCTCTCTCTGAGGGGTGTTAATAAAAACCCAGAGACAGATATTGGGGTTCAAGCTGAAGGTCAGAAAAGCAAAGCCACTGGAGAGCTCTTACCTCTATGAAATCTTCAGACTGAAAGACAATGAGTTCCTATCTCCTCCCACTTTACATTCCTCTCTAGTGCTGGGATTAAGGGCATGCACCACGGCTGCCTGGCCTGTATGGCTGATGAGTGTAGCTGTTTTGTATTCTGATCTACAGGCAAGCTTTATTTATTAAAATATAAATGAAATTTCACTACAGGATGAGGCACAGGGAGGGCCAGATGCCACGAAGCCTAGTATCCCCACAGCAGCGTCAGTCAGCGCCCCACCCCTCATCCATGCTCACTAGCCTCCTGTGAACGACAGCTTGTATTTCTGAGCATTCACATGTGAGTGCTGTGTGAATGGAAACTGGAACCACAGCAGCTTCCCCAGAGCTTCTGCAGCCCTTCTCAACATCCATCCGTCCAGGCCATAAGAGCCAGCAGACCACAGTGCAGGGTCTGAATTTGATCTTCAGATAGTCTCCAGATGGCATCATGACTGGTTTAAAGTATGTATTCTTTGGGGAGGGGTGTGCATGTTTGTGGGCTTGTGTGTATAAGTGCACATATGTGTTCCAATGTGCATGCACTTGTGTACATGGGGGCCAGAAGTAAACTCCAGATATCCTTCCTCAAGAGCACTCTTCACTTTTCTTTTTTTTAAAGATTATTTTTGTCTGTGTATGAGTATGTATGTCTGTATGTGTGTATTCTACATGTATGCTGGTGCCCATGGAGGCCAGAAGGAGGCATTGGATCCCCGAGATCTGGAGTTACAGGTGGTTGTAAATTACTCAGCAAGGAAGCTGGGAACCAAACTTGGCTCCTCTGAAAGAGCAGCAAGCACTCTTACCCACTGAGCCATCTCTCCAGACCCTCTTTTGTTTATTTTTGAAAAGAGGTCTCTGCTTGGCCTGGAGTAGGCCACTTTGCCTTTACTGGCTGATCAGCAAGCCCCATGCCCAGATTTTTATTTTATTTTTATTTTTTTATTTTAGATGATCTGTTCTGAGAATGGAACTCAGGCTTTCAGACCTTGCTGAATACAGCTTTATGTGAGGCTTTGGGCAAGGGATCTCTCTTCAATAAGACTCAACTTCTGATTTCCTCATTTGTTCGTAGGGATGATAGTCCCCCCACCACCCACACACATAGAGTTGGTAAAAGGATTAAATTAACATGTGCAAAATATTCAGAATAGTTTGACACTAACAAGCATTAATAAATGTCCATCAGGACCATCACACATATGTTTTTCTTTATGGATTATTGTCAAACAGTCAACCTTGATACTAAAATGTGCTTCCTAGCAGGCTTTAATTCTGCCTACTGATGTTCAGGGCAGCACTGTGCTCTTGTTCCTTGGTGTCTGATGACAGTTTATTACAGAGCACTTCCCAAATACACCAAAGTTCACATTCAAGCTCACTGTAGGCATGTAACCCAACACAATGCCTTGGTATGCTACAGCTCAGCCCTGTCCATGTATCTTCCAGTACTGACTACTATGTCATCACTGCCTAAATAGTGGGAGAGCTTTTATTTCAGGGATAGTGACCAGGAAAAAACAGCCAGGATCTGAGGTGAGAGTTCAGTGGACAAGGGGTTTGTCTTGCAAACATGGAGCCCTGAGTTTGGATTCCTATAATCCATGTAAAAGGCTGGGCACAGCATTGTATACAACCCCAGCACTAGCAGGACAAAGACAAGGGACACCCCCAATCTTTCTGGGTAGCCAGGTTGCCCTAGGCAACCACTAGGCTTGAGGTTCAATGAAGAAACTATGTCCCAAAAGAGGCAAAGAGCAATAAAAGAAGACACCTAGCTCTGACCTCCAAAGGCACCTTACACTCATGTGCACACACATATTCCACACACAGACACACTCGCACACATGCACACACACACATCAATCCATATTTAGAAATTTTTGTTCAAATTCTTTTGAACACATCGGGCACCATGTGTTGAATTTGGAGACAAAGAGCCTGCAGATGCAGAGGGCTGAGGGACTTGTCACCCTGGCCCAGTCTCTTTCGACTGAATGGGGGTTGAGCTGGCAGTGTATCTACTTGAAGCTCTTTCTCCAGCTATGATTGTCACTGCATAGAATAAAGATACTGCCTGATACAACCTGTGTGTAGCTTTCACAGGGTAAGAACTTGATGTGAGTACACATGTGTGCTTCTGAACCAGTCTCATCTCCTTTCTTCCTGGCTATTGATGTTGGGGAGAAACAACCCCCTTTGGGGCTCATGGGCCTGGGTGAAGCTCGAAAGCAGGGCACATCTGCCTTTGTTTAATGAGACAATTTCTTGTGGGCTTAACATGTGGAGGCTAGCCAGAGTGCGCTGCAGTTGTGGGGCTGTGAAAATGGGTAATAAGGGTACAAAAACAGGAAGTAAAGCCAGCAGTTTGACAGGACCTCGCTACATGAGTGCCACAGCTCAGTAGGCCGCAGTGGTGTGTCTGACAGAGGGAATGGAGACAGAGTCTCTGGAATGGCTGGTTCTAGGGTGCTGAAGGAACAATGAAGATAAAAGAAGAAGTGTTCGTTGATAACACAAAAACGTCAAAGGCTTTTCTTTAGGGATAGATCACTTCCTCTAATACAAATCTATATGTTTACCCTTGTTTTGGTCACTCTAGTCTCCTCTTCTCACATGAGGCAGGGAAGCCTCGCTGTTTTGGCAGAACAGAGCAATAGATTTAATCCAGTGTGTGTTCTGCCATCCGGTGTTATCTATCACACTAGTGAGAATACTTGCTTCAAGGATACTGAGGCCTTCTTGTCCTCTAGATAGGCAAGATCAAATCTCCACCTGGGCTAATGTAGAACAAAAGGAGCATGCTGGGGATACATTCCTGCTCTTGAAGGTCCACCACACATGACTTCCTTCCACCCATTTGCCAAAATGTACCAGTTGGACTTAGCTGCAAGGAATGCTGGCAAATATGGATGGAGATGGGAGACCTTGTGGATTAGTTCCTTCACTTGTTTACAGTGGCAAGATACCTCCAAAAAGACTTTAGGAAGTAAAAGTTTATTCTGACTCACAGTCTGAAGGTATAGGCCCTCAGGGAAGGTGGCAGGAGAGTAAAGTAGCTGGTCATGCCATGTCTGAGTCAGAAAGCAGAGAGAGAGAGAGATGTACTGGTGCTAACTGGCTTCATCTTTTCCTCCTCCTTTTTCAGTCTGGGACTCAAACATATGGGCCTGTGCTACCCATATGCAAGACAGGTTTTCCTTTTTCAGTTAGTCTTCTAGGAAAACTTCCTCCAGACACAGAGTGTCTCCTAGGTGACTCTAAATACTGCTGACATTGAAGGTTAACCATTAAATCATGGAACCAAAGAATGGGTTCTGGCACTCAGTCTAAAGGCTTGACCTTTAGGACCAGCATGCCTATTCTTGGGGAAAACTATGCCATTAGGAAACAGTGGATCTAATCTGCCATTGTCTGTAGGAGGTCACAGAGGAGGTCCCTTCAGAATATCAGAGGATGGGGGTTCTAGGGGGAGAAGGGGCAGAGTATTGACTGATATTGATAGTTACCAGAGCTTTGTGTACCATATCTACATGAACACACACACACATGCACACACACATACATAGAGATAGAGAGATACACAAATACATACACATATAGACATAATCACAATGGTACTTCTCAGACAGACTCACAACCCCCATACACATAATTTTTCTCCCACATATAATTTTAAATACACATATGCTTAAACATACCAAGTCCATGTTTTGTATCCATAAAAGGTCTTCAGATACCCAAGTACTAATTCCTAAGGAAAGAAAAATACCTCTCTGGAAAGCTCTCAGACACATCTAGGATCTTAGAGATCACTATGAGAGAAAGAGGGAGAGGCAGGGAGATTGAAGCAACCATTTAGATTTGTTCTGTTTTTGATAAGTGTCAATACTTACCAAAGCAGTGCAGAGCCAGGGATCGACAATGCTGAAAATGGTAAAGAAACCAGCTTCTAGACTAGTGCCTCTCGGGGCACTCCCTAGGAAAGCCTTTTTTCTTTTTCTTAATTTGTTGCAGAGCAAGGATTTTAGAAGAACATAATTGGAATAAATTCTCAGAAAACCTATCACGTGCTTGTATGTGACAACCAGTGCTAAATCTCTACAAAACATGGGCACTTATCCCTGGCTTCTGTATTCTCCGATTGTTGATCAGGGACAGGCGGTTTGTAGGCCAGCATCCATTTGTGTATTGTACTTACATGATTCTCTCTCCTCCATGGAGCAGCAGGGATGTGACAGCTCAGCTGGCATTGGTCACAGTTAGGGTTACTCCATTTTAGTCCCTATGCCTTGACCACCTCTTTGCAATGAGGTCCTTTGTACAGTTTCTGTTCTCCTGTATCATGTCTGCTTAAACTATTTCTGCTATCATGATTCCAGGTATGCAGGTCTGTGAAATACATATTAGACCAAACATTTATTGATAACAGCCCATCAAGAAATTAATTTTTGAACAATTCCTTGGTATACATACAATTTTACCATGTGTTGAAGAGCAAAGCAAATTTGCATACTAATGAGATGGATATGCTTGTTTATTTTTAAATGAAGAATTAAATCTTGGCTGAATATTTGATACTGGAGAATGTGGAGTATCTTCAACATTTTTGAGAGTTGATTGATATTTTGATTTTGTAATCTGCAATACTGAGAATGCCACTTTGCATAAATACATAATATAAAATGGCAGAAGGATATTTTTGGCCATTTCAAAAGACATTGACAGAAATTCTGTCCTAATCCCAAGCCAAAAAATCATTTAATTTGAGTTTTCATGCAACTCAAGCCAGCAGCTCAAACAACAGTTTTTAAAATCAAACACAATACAATCCAAAGATATATAATTTGATACTTACTTGCTGGGCAAGAATGGGAAAAAAATAGTAAAATTTCGCTTTTTATAATTAAGCCAATATGTTTCAATAGAGCAGAAATCTCTGTATGTAGAGTAAAAACACTAAAATATGCAATAGCCTGGTCTGAGGTGTTCCAGGCAGAGTTTGTTGGCTGTGCTTGGTGTGACAACAGTGACAGTGTGATGTGTACACACTGCACACTCAGAATCAAGGCTACAGTGTCACAGGCTGCAGACAGTGTGATGTGTACACACTGCACGCTCAGAATCAAGGCTACAGTGTCACAGGCTGCAGAGTGTGATGTGTACACACTGCACGCTCAGAATCAAGGCTACAGTGTCACAGGCTGCAGAGTGTGATGTATACACACTTAACACTCAGAATCAAGGCTACAGTGTCACGGGCTGCAGACAGTGTAATGTGTACACACTGCATGCTCAGAATCAAGGCTACAGTGTCACAGGCTGCAGAGTGTAATGTGTACACACTGCATGCTCAGAATCAAGGCTACAGTGTCACAGGCTGCAGAGTGTAATGTGTACACACTGCATGCTCAGAATCAAGGCTTCAGAGTCACAGGCTGCAGACAGTGTAGTATGTACACACTGAACACTCAGAATCAAGGCTTCAGTGTCACGGGTTGCAGCTTGGGTGAATGCTTCCAGAAACATATTGGATGTATTGTGAATTTGACTTTGTATTAACTTGGGGCTATTGTGTTCTCAGAAATGTTCAGGTGTTGCTGAAATGTTTATTACAGTTATGGTAGTTATATGTTAAATGGTCCCATAAAGTGGTCATGACATGAAGTTTAAAAAATCAATAACAATTTTTTAAGTATGTGTGTGTGTGTTGCTATGTACATATGAATGTGTTGCCTGTGAAGTTCAGAAGAGGGCATTGGATCCCCTGGAGATACAGTCTGCTGTGAGCCACCCCATGTGGGAGCTGGGAATTGAACTCAGATCCTCTACACAAGCTGAGCAATCTCCCTGGTTTTGAGCTCTCAGCTGAAATCTAAACTCTAGATTTTGCCTTCCTCCTCCCCAGGCCAGGCCTGACTGACTTGTGATGCTCTTACCTGAGCAGGGAAAGTTAGAGAGTGTTGGGGTGGGGTTTAATATAAGCAGTGGTCTAGGTTGGAATTTCTGATAAGGAACTTTGGTGGCCACTTGTGAGTCTCAGACCCTTGGCAAGTGACTTAGGAGCGATGTCATTTCACATCCAGGTCCCAAAGTGAAATATCCAAGTATGGAGTTGGGGATGCTTGTTTAGCTGGGAGAGCTACTGACTGATGGACAGGAATGTAGGAGGAACACAGAATTCTGAACTTGCTTCAAGAATTACTGGGTAGCTCTCTTAAGGAGGATGTGATGGGGTGTGTAAGAACTCACAGGTAGTAGATGAGCTCCATTCAAGCCCTAGATTCTGACTAGCACCCACTTTTCACGTGGTTCTCTGGTACCTAGAAATTACTGGATGCTGTGTATTAAATTGAGCAGTCCTGGGATCGGGGCAGATTCTTGAAACCCCCAGTTCAGGCCACAGACACTACATGAAAAGCTCAGCTGAAGAACAGTGAGAACAGAATCCCTGGGGCTTATTGACCAGCAAACCTAGCTTAGCCAATGCACTCCCAGTTAAGGAGAGTATTACTTCAAAAAATCAAGGTGGAGAAGCCACCTTAGGAACAATACCTATGGTTTACATCTGACTTCCTCATACACACATGTATATACATCTGTGTGCATGTGCATACACACACACACACACACACACACACACACACAGAGGTAAGATTCCCATGGATGGCACTTGGTCCTACCTCTGTCACTTCTCTGAAGGGAAGAGCAGTCATGACTTTCTTCAAGGTGTCAGGAGGTTGAACGAAACCACATGCTCACAGAAAGGCGAAGTAAAAACTGGCAGCTACTACTAGTAAAAGCAAACTTGATTCTGCCAGCTAGGCCAGAAAGGTTTCTCTCTCTCTCTCTCTCTCTCTCTCTCTCTCTCTCTCTCTCTCTGTGTGTGTGCGTTTGTATGTATGTGTGTGTGTGCATGCACATGCATACGCACATGTGAGCCCTTCCATGTGTCTAAGTTGGCCAGAAGAAGAGCCCCTGGAGCTGACGACAACAGGCAGTTATGAGCTATCTGACATGGACATGTTGGGACCTGAACTCAGGTCCTCTACAGGAGCAGCAAGTTCTCTTTACCATTGAGTCAAGTCCTTTTCTCTTCTCTGACTGTTTATACCAAGAGCTGAGCCCTTTCTGATTCCCTAGAAAGCACAGCTAACCTCAAGCTGACTTCTGGGCTCATGATTCATGTCCTAGGGCTGCTAGGGCAAGAAATATTAAGTGTGGAAAGTCGTGTTCAGAGCAGGTGCTCCAGGCACAGGGACGCAGTCTCCTCTCTCAGGGCTGTACTCTTGCAGTCCCCACAAGCCAGTGAGACCGTGCTGGGCTTGACCCAGATCCATAGCTGCACTACCTGGCTTGGGTCTGGCTCCACTTGCCCATCTTCAAAGTAAGGATAGTGAGAGCCAACCCTGCCAAGCTTAGAGCACAGACAACAAACAAGGGTCATGTCAGACTGCTGAGCCTACAGCTGCCAGCAGTCTCTGACCTTACCAGCATTAGGTCCTGCTGCTTCAGTCGGCACCTCAAGACACCAGGAGAAGGAACTGGTGAACCTCAGTGTCTCCTGCAGCCCTGCGGCACTGGCCACACCATGGCCCTTTCTTGGATCCTGCCCAGGCTTAGAAACTTGTAGGTGGTCACGAGCGACAGAGGATACTGTGCTCTGGGGAAATGGGTGTGTGATAAGTTCCAGGGAAGTGAGGACTCAAAACAACAACAACAACAACAAAACACCAAAACCCTTTATTTATAGCCTGGCAAGATGGCTTGGAGGGTGAAGACACTTGCTACGAAGCCTGAAAACCTAAGTTTACTTCCCGGGTCCCTTATGGTAGAAGAGAGGACAGATTCTTGCCTCCACACACACGACATGGCATGCATGCCTCCCCACCCCTCCACACACACAGCATGGCATGGATGCATCCCCCCACCCCTCCACACACAAAATAAACATATAAAATGCAGTAGAAAGCAGACTTCCTTTAAAAGTTGTTATTAGTGTGTGTGTGCACATGCACATATGCGATGGCGCATGTATGGAAGACAATTTTATAGAGCTGACTCTCTATGTCCATCTTTTCAGGGTTCCAGGGTTGTACCCACTGAGCTATCTTGACACCCCCCAATAAAGAATTTTTTCAATAAAAAAAGAAAACCTATTTCTATATCTGTCAATGACTGAGAAGTTAGTCCTAGCTGTGTGACCGTGGGCAAACCATCTAACTTCTCTGAACCTCAGACATTTTTCTGTACTCTGAAATAAGAGCACGGTTGTCACTCTGAATGGTCATAGTGTCTGTCACCTGCTCTCTCCTGTTAACACCAGCAGCCTGCAACAGGAACGGATCCCTCCGCACAAGGAGCTCCCTTGCAGGAGAGAGGTCCTGGGTTCAGGCTCAGGGTAGGACCTTTGATTCCCAAAGCAAAGGCCCAGAGAGGTCTCCAGGACCCCTGAGGACTTCTAGTGTTAGGGGATGGGTGGAGGGATGTTAGCAACAGATGTGGGGGAGGGGCAATCACCCCACTTATTCCTGAACCTTCCTTGTCCCTCCCAGGTGCCTTTGCACTTCTCTGTTGCCCACCCCCTGGCCCCACATCCACCTCTGTCCCATGTCTAGATGCCTCTCCTCACCCATACTTTTTTTTTTTTTTTTTTTTTTGGTTTTTCGAGACAGGGTTTCTCCGTAATTTTTGGAGCCTGTCCTGGAACTCACTCTGTAGACCAGGCTGGTCTCGAACTCACAGAGATCCGCCTGCCTCTGCCTCCCGAGTGCTGGGATTAAAGGCGTGCGCCACCACCGCCTGGCCCTCACCCATACTTCCATTTTATTTCCTTCATCTTTGAATTCATTGCCTTACATTTGGGCACTTACTTAGTCAGACCTAGAGAGAATGTCTGTCTCCTTTCTTTTCTCTGACACTCCATCCCAAACATTTCTCTCTTGTCTTTGCTCTCACCCCAACTGTCCCCTGCATCTTCCAGATCACATCGTTCATGGTTCTACCATTTTCTCTGCCACACCCCTAATTCTTGCCCTTTCCTTCTTCCTTCCTCTCTCCCTTCTGGTCACCGTTTATCCACCATTTCCCGGTCTCTGCCGTCCTCTCAGTGGGCCTGCATGTGTCTCTGTTGCTTTTTGTCTGCACCCTATCACCCCACCCTTTCTTACTCTCTGTGTCTGCCTCCCTCCCCAGGATGATCCCAGCCTCCAACAAGGCCTTCGTGGTCAACAACCTGGTGTCCGGGACAGGCTACGACTTGTGTGTGCTAGCCATGTGGGACGACACAGCCACGACGCTCACAGCCACCAACATTGTGGGCTGCGCCCAGTTCTTCACGAAGGCTGACTACCCACAATGCCAATCTATGCACAGTCAGGTCCTGGGGGGCACCATGATTCTGATCATCGGGGGTATCATTGTGACCACGCTGCTGGTCTTCATCGTCATCCTCATGGTCCGGTATAAAGTTTGCAACCACGACACCCCGGGCAAGATGGCGGCAGCCACTGTCAGCAATGTGTACTCGCAGACCAATGGGGCCCAACCTCCACCTCTGGGCGGGATCCCTGTTGGGCAGCTTCCTCAGGCACCACCCAAGGTTGTGGTCCGGAATGAGTTGATGGACTTCAGTACAAGCCTGGCCAGGGCCTGTGACTCTTCTTCCTCCAGCTCTCTGGGCAGCGGGGAAGCTGCAGGCCTGAGCCGGGGTCCCTGGAGGCTCCCACCCCCTGCTCCTCGCCCCAAGCCCAGCCTTGACCGCTTGATGGGAGCCTTTGCCTCCCTGGACCTCAAGAGTCAAAGGAAAGAAGAACTTCTAGACTCCAGGACTCCAGCAGGCAGAGGGGCAGGGACATCAGCCAGGGGCCACCACTCAGACCGAGAGCCACTGCTGGGGCCCCCGGCCACCCGTGCCAGGAGCCTTCTCCCTTTGCCCCTGGAGGGCAAGGCCAAAAGAAGCCACTCTTTTGACATGGGAGACTTCGCAGCTGCAGCTGCAGCTGCTCCTGGTGGCTACAGCCCGCCTAGGCGGGTCTCAAACATTTGGACAAAGCGCAGCCTGTCTGTCAATGGCATGCTCTTGCCCTTTGAGGAGAGTGACCTGGTGGGAGCCCGGGGGACATTTGGCAGCTCAGAGTGGGTAATGGAAAGTACTGTGTAGCTGGGGTAGGAGCACCCTTCCTCCCACTCTCGGTGGGAGGGCAAGGGGACAGCGTCAGCACTGGCAAGTGTTTGTGGAGTTTTTATGGTGATGTTTACATCCAGGGACAGTCTTGTCTCCCTGTCAACAGCCTCATGTCCTGACCAGCTACACCTCTTTCCCCATGTCACCTTCCCATGCCTGTCCCCACCACCCAGCGGGGTGTGCTCAGGGAATGGGACTCACTCAAGTGTCAGACTGATCCCTGAGTGTTTGGAGAGGCAGCATACTGCCTTTCTATTTACAGATGTAGCGACAAGCAAGCGGCTTCGGATTGCTTATGGATCCAGTGTTGTTTTGATTTCTTAATTTATTTTTCCATTTCCCAGACTCCTCTTCATTCTTCTGGAAAATCGAGAGTGTTCTCTACGTGTGAAAGTGTGTTCCCAGAAGCCTGGTGGGATGAGGTGAGGGTGGGTGGGAGTTAGCAAGATTCTGGTTATTCTGTGGAACCCCCCCCCCCAGAGACTGCATAAGCCCTGCCCAGAGACTTCATAACCCCTGCCCAGAGACCCCATAACCCCTGACCAAAAACCACATAACCCCTGTCCAGAGACCCCATAACCCCTGGCCAGAGACACCATAACCCCTGCTAAGATCCCTATAAGCCCTGCCCAGAGACCCCCATAACCCCTGCCCAGAGACTCGATAAGCCCTGCCCAGAGACCCCATAACCCCTGACCAAAAACCACATAATCCCTGCCCAGAGACTCCATAACTCCTGCTAAGATCCCCATAAGCCCTGCCCAGAGACCCCATAAGCCCTGCCAAGAGACCCCATAACCCCTGACCAGAGACCCCATAAGCCTTGCCAGAGACCCCATAAGCCCTGCCCAGAGACCCCATAACCCCTGACCAAAAACCACATAATCCCTGCCCAGAGACCCCATAACCCCTGCTAAGATCCCCATAAGCCCTGCCCAGAGACCCCATAAGCCTTGCCCAGAGACCCCATAATCCCTGCCCAGAGATCCCATAACCCCTGCCCAGAGACCCCATAACCTCTTCCCAGAGTCCCAGAGCCCCTGGCCAGCCCTATAGCCTGCTTTGGGATGTATGAATGACCCAGTTTCCTTTCGTGCCCAGACATGATGCCCACACCCAGCAAAACAAACTAAGTTAGAGAGTTGACCCCAAGCTGCAGGCAGCCCTGAGAGAGGGTTTGTGATGTGGGGCAGAAGGGATCGTACCTTGAGGGCACCTCCTCTTCTCCTGGGAGTGATGATCTGTGCTGATCAAAAAGGACTTTTATGTGAAGGAGATGAGGAGAATAGGCCACTGAATGACATAGGAAAGACCTATTCTCTCTTTGGACCTCAGTGTCCCCCCTGGCAAAGCCCTCGGAAGGTCCTAGGCTTCCAAAGGTGAACTAGGTCTTCCCGACTCTAGGTGATCACCTGAATGGAGCACAAGCACTGGGTCAGTGCCGACCCTCCCGTGGCACTGTGGGAACATGCTAGAAGCTTCCAGCGGAAGCTGAACTTCTTTAAAACATTCTTCCAGAGAGCTCAGGAGGGATCTGTAATCAACCTGTGTTTAAACTGTCCTCCCTCTCTCCAGAGCATGAGGCTTACCTAAAGTGACCAAGCCAGAGCAGAGGAAAAGGCTGCCTGCCTCCTGGGGAGGTTTTTCGCCGCCATGATCCTGTCTTCCCCCCAACCACGGTGGTTCTGGGCAGAGTCAGTGCCTTGCCTGTTCCTTAAGATGACGTTCAGGGTGCTCATGGTAAAATAAGGGGTGCCTTCTCATGACTCCCTGCAGAGTATTTGTTCACGGAGGCAATGGAGTAGGAGCAGAAGGGGGTCTTGGCTCATGTCCATCTGGGCATGAACCCACCCTGCCCCTACTCCACTCCCACACACCTGGGGGAGAGCTGCTTTAGAGAGAGTGACAGCCTGCCTCTGCCACGTCTGTGCTGTCTTCTGCCTTCCAGCTCTCTCCCCAGAGCCTGCGTACTACCTCTCCCTCCTTCTCGTCTTCCTAACCTCACCATTCGGTCTAGCCTGCACCACAGGCATACAACCTGCAGAGCCTGCGAGTGAGAGCATGCTTCAGTATCTGATGAACTCAGAGCCCCATCCAAGAACACAACACACAGAGATGACACTGTCTCTGCAGATGACCTCGTGGTTCTGCCAGGGAGCCTCCCATTCCACACCTGCATCCTCCTTCCCTCCCCCCTTTCCCTTCTCACGCCTCCTGTTGCTGTCCCCTCCTCTGCCTGCTGCCTTTCCCATAATCATTTTCCAGTTCTGATAAAGTCAACTGAACACCAGACTATTGTCTCCAGAAACCCAAAACCATTTTCCACACTAGTCTAGGCTCCAGGGCTCTAGAATGTCCCTTCTCTGTCACACTAACCCATTGGAAGGACATTTCTAGGGCCAGGCTATAGGTCAGCTGGCAGAGTGCCTGCCTAGCATGCACATGGCCCTGGGTTTGACCCTCAGTGCCGCATGAACTGGCTGTAGGGGTGCGTGCCTATAATCTAGCACTTGGAAGCTGGATGCAGGAGAATCCCAAGTTTGAGGTCATCCTTTGCTACATGATGCGTTTGAGGCGAGTCTGGGCTACACAAGACCCTACTTCAAAACAAAACAACCTCCCCAAAGGAAACTGCTCATCCTTCCTTACCTCCGACTTTCCTGCTCCAATTTCCTACTGCACACGTCCCACCCATCCTGTTAGAGTGATCCGAAGAGGAAGTGGACCCAAAGACCACCTTCTTTCTCACCTTTGGATGACCCACTGTCTCTCTTGGTCAGCAGCTTAGGGCCATGGTGGCATGCTATATAGCTGCTTTTGTGTCTTCGTGTTTCTAACATGGATGGGGAAGCAATGCCCCCAGGCTCAAAATGTAAGTGTACATATCCTCTTTTTTAAAAAAAAGTCAGGTAAAATGCACACTTTTAAAAAGCAGCCATATCACATTGCCTGGGAAGGGAGGAAAAGGAATCCTCTCATGTCTGCGGATGTCTGCTCTTCATTTCTCTGGAAGCTCTTGGTTTCCTAAAGATGACTCTGAAGTGCCATTTTCCCTGTGCACCTGCGTTTGTGAGTGCCTGACGAGAGTTTGCTTCCTGCCAAGTTCGTGTACAAGGTGTGAGCATCTTCTGACGTGCAGAGAGGGCCTGTCCCCCTCTGACACCCAAGACGGGAGAAGGTGTCCTTCCCTCGTGTCCTTCTAGCCACTTCTGGCCATATGAGCTAACTCTACCAGCCTGGCCCAGCCATTTTTATTTCCAGGGTTGTGGTTGTTGCCTTACAGGGCCATGGGGACATAGGTGACTTCCCAACATTTGACTGAGCAGCAGATAACTCTATTTATCAAAAACCTGCCTGTATTCATTAGCACTAATAGTAGGGACAAGGTGGCCAGGAGTTCAAGTGAACCTTGCCTACACAGTGAATTGTAAGCCAGTCTGAGTTACATGAGACTCAGCTTTAAAATAAGGAGTGGGAGCTGGAGGGGTAAATTACTGTTCTTGTAGAGGATCCAAGTTTGGTTCCCAGCACCCATAGCAGGCAGCTCACAATCACCTACAACTCCAGCTCTGCGGAAATTTTTTCTGGCCTCCGTGGACACCCACACACTGGTAGCAGACACTCACACATACAGACACACATACACACACATTCTTAATGCCTTGCTGGTAACCAAATGCAAAGTGAAAAACTCAATGTGTCCTGAGCACACAGCCTCTGAGCCTGCCTTCACGCTGTCTAGAGCAGGGCCACCCAACAGAACAAAACAGGAGGCCGGCTATAATTCTGGATTTTCTTGTAGCCACAGTAAACTAAGTATGAATAGGTAAAATTAATATTACTAAGATGCTTTATTCAAATCTGTATATCTAAAATGCTCTTACAACAAGCAGTCACTATAAAATTAGGGAAGATACTACACACACACACACACACACACACATAATCTGGTGTGTATATTTTGCTTGTACTTTCAATCTCATCTTGGACTGACCACTTTTAAAGCACCTGAGTCCTAGTTGTGGCTAGTTCAGACGGGCATATTGGACAGTGTGATTCTAGACATATAAAGGGCTTAGAGGCACAGCTTCTGGAGGACAAGAGAAATGTCTGCTAAATTCCTGTGGGATCCTACAGTTTCAGGTTCAGCGCCTCATGTGTCACCTAACGTCTTACTATGTTATTTCTATGTTCTCTCACGGTAGATGAGAGCATAATGAAGCCCTCAGTACTTAGAAGGGTTAAGGAATCTGTCCAGGGTCACGTGAGAAGTCTGACTGCAAAGCCCGAGCTCTTTTCAGCACACATTCCTGCCACCCACCCCACAGAGTTCTCCTCCTTGCAGCCCGGTACAGACGACATTGAACAACAACACAACAACTTCTTTTTGGAGTCCTTGCTTTGGTCTCAGTTCTGACAGACTCTGAGGCATCGACTCTAGGCTCAAAGTCACGGTTAAATGTTCGTGCTGACCTCACTTTGGGCTTTCTGTCTTAGTCAGAGTTTCCCCTGCTGTCAATAGCCATCATGGCCACGGTAACTCTTACAAAGTAAAACGTTTCATTGGTGAGGCTCACTTACAGTTCAGAGGCTTAGTCCATTATCATCATGGCAGGGAGCATGGAGGCAGATGTGGTACTGGAGTAGCAGCTAAGAGTCCTACATCTTGCAGGCAACAGGAAGTCAACAGAGACACTGGGAAGTAGTAAAATTATGGAGGCCAATTACATTCAAGCTACCACATGGACCTTCCTGTACCCACAGCACCTGCCTTTCACTGGCCAGGAGATATCTATAAACTGGACTGTGCTGCCCAGCTTTCCTGCCGTCACCCCTTCTCCCCTGGGGGAACTTTCAGGAAGTCCCGTGGCTAGCCTTTTGGTCAGGCATCTTTGCTAGATGTGATATGGCTGAAATAGCATAACCCTAGCCGATTGCCAAACTTTTTGGCAAAGAACTAACCCCACTTCTCCGCTTTCCTGGTATTGACACATTCTTGGGTTTCCCTAAGAGGGAATGTTTCTCATTTCCCCATTGCAAATATTGAAATTCCAAGAGACACGTTTTTCTCAAAGGATGTCATTTTTAGCTAAGTAGTTGAAAATGTCAAGATGTCAGGCTCCCAGTTCTTACATCGAAAGATTGGGGTACGGAGTTTTCCACAGTACGATCCATCTCTCCATCTCTATGTGCTTTCTGTTTAAGTCTCAGGGTATCTGTAGGTTTGAGTGAGCCCCCTCTGCCTTCTTCCTGTAGCCCTTGAGAATTCTACAAGCTGCAGCTGGAGGTACAAACTGGCTTATTCCGTAGAAAGATGGCAGGCAGGCAGCAGTAAAACCTGAACATGCTTGAAATATCACACCTAGATTCCCGCACCCAGACCTTCTATCCCACACACCTGGCAGAGGCAAGAGTTTGTTGTGAGAAGACAGCATTTCACAGGTAAACACCTGAGCTTCCCCAGTTTGCAGAACAGAACCAGACCCATCCCAGATGTTTCCTGACATCTGCAGGAACAATGCCCCTTCACAGTTTAAAAATATCTAAGCGTGCTTCACATTGTAGACTCTCAGCTTCCAGCCCTTAGGGTGCCTCTCCGTTTCCTCACCAGGTGACTTGTACAACAAAGCTCTTAGGGTTCCTTCTGGGCAGCATCCCACTGAAGGAAACACCATATTCCCCCAGACCCAAGAGAGGCTCAGCCTTTGCGTCCGTGTTAGCGCAGTTTCTTGTTACTGCAACAACATAGCTGACAAAGGCACCTTGATGAAGGAAGGGTCATGTCAGCTCATGGTTTATAAGGGGATATGATCCATCCTGTAGGCGAAGGCGTGGTCACGTGGCATCCAATCAGGAAGCAGGAAGAGAAGTGCTGGTTTCCGACTCTTCATTCAGTCCTGAACTTCAGCCAGTGGGATGGTACCACCCACACTTAAGGTGGGTCTTCCTTCCTCAGTTAAATTTCTCTGAAAACAGCTCACAGATGTACCTGGAGACATATTGCCTAGGTGGTTCTATACCCCATCAAGTCAACCTTCGGTATTAACCATAACAGCTGTGTTTCTGAGTCCTCATCATTGCCATGGTACATCACCCGATACCTTGATGTCCTTGTCTCCATCCTCAATCTATGTGACATCTGGCAACTCTTTCCTGATCATGTCTCAGAGGAAGTGGAGCCAAGCAACAGGCTCTTCTTTGCTTTTGCTTCTGTTTTTGATGAGATTGTTGATGCTACAGTTCCTTTAACCACCAGCCAGATGTGCTATTGAATGATCAGAGCCAGCCTTTTTCTCTACCATCTCACACTGGTGACATCTGGGGCTAGGGTGGGAGGATCACACCACCTGATCTCGGAGACACCAGTGGATCCCACAGTGACATGCTGACTCTCCTGATGACGGGAGGGAATCTGAGCTGCCACCATCTCCATAGAATTCCCTTTGCCCATCTGGTCCTTAGTCATCCAGCCCACTGACTCTCCATTCATGCTGTCCTTCTGGAGAGTAGAGGTGAACACACCCTGTCTGACTTTTTACTTCCTCGGTAATCTGTCTATTTATGCTCTCTGGAGCACCTCATAGTGACTATTAACATGTATAGATTTTGCAATGGTTAGTTTTCTTTGAATGCCACAGACAGCTTCCAGGATGTTTCCTTTCCGCCAGCCCATTCCAGTCCATGGTTCCCTGTGTTAGCTAGCCTGCCTGATGCCCCAGGGAAGCATGGCTTTCTTGTTCTAGAAGGCCTCAGATCCCCACACCTGTTCCCCCTGGCAGGGAGTCCACACGTCTCCCCATTCAAGAAGGAATGCTGCCAGAAGAGAGACAGCTCAGTGGATAAGACTGTTTACCATGGCAGCTGGAGGCTCTGAGTCTGAATCCTTAGCACGCATGTAAAGCCAAGCGTGGTGGTGAGAGTCTATAACCTTAGCGGAGTGGTTGGGAGACAGAAGGGTTCACTAGAACTCACTGGCCTTCCAGCTCAGCTGAAAAATACCAAACTCCAGATTCAGTGAGGGATCTTGTTTCAAAGGAACAAGAGGAATGATAGAGAAGGCCACCCAGCATCTTCCTCTGCCCTCCACATGCCCTTCTTGTGGGCCTGGGTACCCATCCATTCTCACACATGCGCGTGTTGTGTTCTGTGTCTCTCTCTGTCTCTCTGTCTCTCTCTCTGTCTCTCTGTCTCTCTCTCTCTCTCTCTCTCTCTCTCTCTCTCTCACACACACACACACACACACACACACACACACCTTAATCCATGAAGCCTCGCTTTAACCCCAGTCCTCTGCCCTCCACATGCCCTTCTCTGGGCATGGGTACCCCTCCATACACATAGATACAGACATATGCATGCGACACACACGCACGCGCGCGCACACACACACACACACGCACGCACACACCCCTTAATCCCTGAAGCCTCACTCCAACCCCTGTCCTTTGCCATGTTTGCCTCATCAGCTATGCTGGGGGAAGATGGGAAGCACCTGAGGACACCGTTTGCATCTCCATCAAAGATAGTCTGGTTGTTTACCTACTCAGACCAGCTATCGGAAGTTCCTTAAACCTTTTATAGGCAGATAAAAGCTGATGTGTTCATATCAAACTGCAAAGTTAAGCTAATAATCACAGCTGACATTTATCAAGACTTTCCTGTAGACCACAGGCTTCCCAAGAGCTCTAGATGAGTTACCTCAGCTCAGCACTACCTTCGGGAGATGGCAGGAGCAGCCAAACTTGCCTCCGCTCAGCCCCCTAGCAATCAACTCAAACACTGGGTGACCAGATTTGCTCTGAAGTGGACAACAGAACTTCAGGGGATAAGAAACACAATGTCACCTGTGTCTCATGTCACAGGGTGTGAGACCCTTGCGTTCCAGGAGACTAGGCTCTGAAGAGAAAGAAAGACATGAGGGAGCTCAGAGGGACTCATTCAGCCTGCTTCTGAAGAGAGCTGAGCACTAGTGCAAGGCCCAGTGTGGAGGGAAACAAGAGCCCCACAGTCCAAGACGGACCCTCTCACTGGAAGAATGCATTCTAAAAAGATGTTTGATATTTTTGTTTATGTGTGCATGCTGTGTGTGTATGGATACCTTTAGGGGCCACAGGTGAGCTTCATATCCCCAAGGAGCTGCTGTGACAGGAAGTTTTGAGCCACACCCACTGTGGGTTCTGGGAACCAATCAGAAGATCAGCACACGTTCTTAACCAAGGACCATCTCTTCAGCACCCTCCATCACATTTTAAGTCCTAAAATCTTGACACATCCTGCCAAAGGGGAATTAAGACCAGGAATGAGGAAATGGTTGGCTTTGAGTCAAGCATGGTCATGGTATGATTAGACCAGAACAAACATTCTGAAGAAGGCAGCTCTAGATACCACAGGTGTGGAAGGTGGTGGTGACAGAAAGAATAAGGCATGCTTGCGGAAAGGATAGCTGCAAAGACCTGGAGGGTCTTGAGTAGCCCCAGACAGAGATGGCTGCTCCTGGGCAAGGGGCTGTTCAGCAGCAGAACCCAGGTGGGGATGCTGTTTTTTGGACTTGGTTTCCTTTTCTGGAAATTCTCAGTATTGAGTTCAGTAAGTCCACCTGTGAAGCACCCTGTGCCTATATGGTCTCACATAGCTCTCACCAAGTCAGGAAAGGGAGAATGACAGCAACCATTAATATTAATGACACGCAAGATTGAAATCATTATTGTAATTATAGCATAGTCATTTCAAATATGTCAGATTCTCAGGGTTGGCAAAAGAAGTCATCCTCCCCAGCCTCCCTCTCTAAGTATTAGAGTTCCTTGCTCAATATCTGTGAATGTTCTTATTAGTCTTATTAGCAGCAAAGCCGGGCATGATGAATGTTAGGCCTAGCCCAGGGCAGGGAGGGGCCTTTGCGCCACATTCCATGCTCAAGCTGAGCCCTCTAGGTAAAGCCTGCATTCCCACCTGAGGGAAAGCCAGAGCCCAGCCAGAAGGCAGATTCCAGTGACTTCTAAATAATGTTGGAAAACAGGTAGACTGGACTGGGGATGTAGCTCAGTTGGTAGAGTGCTTGCCTGGAACATACCTGGGACCTAGGTTTTATCCATAGCACAGGAATGGTGAGGCCTGCCTGTAATGCCATCATTAGGGAGGTGGAAGGAGGAGGTTCAGGATGCCAAGGTCATCCATGACTACGTAGTGAGTTCGAGGCCAGCCTGAGCTATGTGAGGAGGGAGGGAGGGAGGGAGGGAGGGAGGGAGAGAGAGAGAGAGAGAGAGAGAGAAGCCAAGCAAAAAGAAAGAGAGAGAGAAAGAAGGGGAAAAGGTAAATAGATAGAGAAAGAGAAAAAGAAAGAGAGAGAAAGAGAGAGGAGAACCAGGGCCTGGTCAGGGAAGTTTTAAAGACTGCTGGACCCTTGCAAAATCACCACTGGTCTTCCATGATGCTGAGACAAGGAAAGAGGCAGAGAAGTGTTGGAGGAAGGTCATTTGTTAGTTCCCAGCCGCCTGGCTATCTTAGACTCAAAATAATCACACAGAAACTATATTAATTAAATCACTGCTTGGCCCATTAGCTCTAGTTTCTTATTGGCTAACTCTTACATATTAATTTAACCTATCTCCATTAATCTGTGTATCACCACATGGCTGTGGCTTACCAGGTAAAGTTCCCAGTTTCTGTCTCTGGTGGACTACATGGCTTCTCTCTGACTCCTCCTTCTTTCTCCCAGCATACAGCCCAACTTTCCCCACCTAGTTCTTTTCTTCTCTGCCATAGGCTCAAATCAGTTCTATATTCGTTGACTAATAAAGCAACACATAGACAGAAAATCCTCCCACACCAGAGAAGGGTAGAGAGGATGGGATACTTTCTCCAGACCCCTTTATGTTCTTAAAGTCACAGTCCCGAGAACATCTAGAGGTGCCAGGGAAACAGTAGCCCTCACTGCTGGCATGGGGATTATGGGAGCTCCAGTTCTCACTCTTTACCCCCAGTGCTGGCGCAATGTAGAAGCCAACATGGAACAGCTAGGGCTCTGGAGGACACAGATGTGCCTATCAGCCTTCCCCTGGCTTTCCTTCTTGTATCTTCTTGAACGACTTTTCTGGAATGAAAGCTTCAACCAGAAAGGGCTCCTGTGAGAGCCCAGCCCTGCTCAGGAGCTTGAAGGTTGCACAGAGGTCCCTATTTGAAGTAGTACGGGTGCCTCTGGGGTCCAGGGATGACCAGTCAGCTCATTAGCCAGCTTTCCCTGCCCATGGCATCCTCAAGCCCAAATGCCCAAGGTCCAGAGTGGGGTGAGGGGACCTCAAAAGAAACAATGCAGAGGACTCAACTGTTATAGAGGTCTCACATTTAAATACTCTGTGTGTGTGTGTGTGTGTGTGTGTGTGTGTGCTTGTGCACATGCCTGCGTGTATGCCCGTGTGTGTACATCTCATGGTGCTCATGTGAAGGTCAGAGGGCAGCTTCAAGGGTTGGTCCTTGCCTTCCACCTTGTTTGAAGTGGGTCTCTTGTGGCTCACCTCTGCCTGTGCCAGACTAGCAGGTCTAGAGTTCTTCTGTCTCTGCTCGCATCTTCCAAGAGAAGCCCTGGGGCTGAAATGCACCTGTTGCATCCAGTCCTAGCTACCCGAACTCCAGTTCTCACACTCGTGAAAAAGTGCTTTACTCAGTAAGTTGTGTCCCCACCCCAAGGTCTCCACACTTTGGTTGGTTTGTTTGTTTCAAGACAGGTTTCACTATGTAGCCTTGGCTGTCCTGGAACTCACTCTGTAGACCAGGCTGGCCTCGAACTCACAGAGATCTGCCTGTCTCTGCCTGCAGAGTGCTGGGATTAAAGGCATGCACCACTACCACCTGGCCAAGTCTCCACACTTTTAAGAGCCCTGTTGAGATTCTCACTTCTGAAGATGCCTGCAAAGTTTGATGTCCATGTCTAGCCATGACCTTTGACCTCTTGATCTGTAAAGGACACGGGGGCTAAACCTTGCTAGAGTTTTAACCTCCAAGTGTAGAGTCTTCCATCCTTCCTGAGCGTAAGAAAAATAGGAATCTGGAACAACATTAGGAAACAGGAGGGGAGATAGCACTTTTGCTTTCTACCTTAAAGTAAAGAAATGGGCTTCTGGCAAAGCACCTGTTATCAGGGAGGCCAGCCATGTTCCCTCACTGTCCGCATCCAGCCTTATGATGAAGAAACACAGCTAGAGACATTGATATGCAGAGGTATGAAAATCAGAACAAGTACTTGTCACATTCTAGGACATTCTTTCATATCACTCCTGCTATTTCTTGTCCCCAGACTCCAGCCTGAACCTTACTGCTTTCCACGGTGCCAGGGACTAGAGAGATGGCTAGCCTGTTAAGTGTATTTGCTGCTCTTCCCTGGGGTTAGTTCCCAGCAACCATGGCAGGCTCCCCACAACCACCAGGGGACCTGATGTCCTAATGAGAGGAGGGGAGGATAAAGATGATGCCGGGAGAATATCCAGGAGCTGGGGAAGGCAACGTCCCCACAGGCTGGAGAGGTGGACCCAAAAGAGACAAATAAAGGGCCCTGGACCCTGAGGGGTTGAGATGGGACTAAACTGAATGGTGTGCCAAATTCTCCCCAGACACAAGGCTCCCTTCATGCTCCGGAGCCAATATGGCTGTAGTGAGCACCCGAGATCACTGTCCATCATGGGCTGAGAAGAAAAGAAGGGGCCCAGGTCAGGAGAAGGACAGAAGCAGGGGTCATAATCAGGTTCAGGATCCAGGCCTAGCACACCCATGTTCACATTCAGACAAAAGGGAAGGGGCAGAGAGATGGAGGAGGAGCCTTGCTCGGTGATCCTGTGTGCTTCTCTATAGGGAGGTCTGGAGGCACAGAAGGTCCACCCAGGACTCTAGTCAGTATTTGTCCTGTCTGTGTGGAGGCTCTGCTGACTCCTCCCAAGAAGACTCTCCTCCCCCACCACACAGAGACTTTCTAGGAAAACACCACTGTATTACACCTATGGACAAAGCCCCAGGGGAGAGAGAATAGTTCTCTACAGCTTTACTTGAGTCTTAGATTCCCTGAGGCAGAGTCCATGCATGGAACCCCTTTCTGCCTGCAGGTCTCTGTGGAGGAATGGGTGGAGACTGAGTGCAAAGAATTTAGTAGAGATGGCTGCCATGATGAGCTCTGGCCTTTCAAAACCCTGCAGAGTGCTCTACCCAGTATTCGGGGAGAAAGGTTGGGGCTGTTTAGGGAATGTGGGGTCTGTATTGAGCTTTGGCAGCCAGCAAGGGAGTGTTAGGACTCACCAAACCCAGTGATCACCTCGTGTGTCTTAGTTTCTCATTACTGTGACAAAATCTCAGAAAAAGCATCTTAAGGAAGGGTTTACCCAGGGCGGAAAGGGCCAGCTCCTTATGGAAGGGGCATCATGGGATCTGGCCACGCTGAAGCTGCTGCCCCCCCAGTTAAAGCGCAGAGAGAGAATAACCAGCTTAGCATGCTTTGGCCTTTTCATCTAGTTCAGAGCTCCAGCCCAGGCAATGTTACCACCCACATTCAGGGCGGGTCTTCCCTCCCCACCTTAGACCTTTCTGGAAACACCCTCAAGACACACCTCTGGATGTGTCTCCTGGGCGATTCCAAATTTTGTGAAGTTGACATCATGTTTTAATGTGTTATTTATTCCTCAAAACGTTCATCTTCCCCATGACATGGGCACAGAGGATCCATTTTACATCTGAGAAGACACACATTGGTTACTCTGCTTGTGCTAGTAACCAATCACGTGCTAGTCAGGGAGGAGGCTGGGAATCAGAGTCACCTAAAACACAGCCAAGGATGTCAGGAATTCATTGAACCTCCGGAGTCATGTGGGCAGTGAACCCTATGTGAAAACACGAAGCCATGTAGAAGTCCATTGTGCAAACAGCTGTGTCAGTCCCGGGACCTCAGAAGCTATGCTTGGCAGCAGAGTGGAGAATTCCTCCAAACTCTCCCTGAAAGCTCTAACTACCTTCCGAGCCACTGTGTTTTAGAAGTGTGCTGGAGGGGTGGTTCAGCAGTTAAGACCAGGGGGGTCAGAGTTCAGTTCTCAGCACCCACATTATGCATCTTACAGCCACTTACAGTGCCCTTGTTTGAGCTTCATGAGTACTGTCCTCACACAGGCCCGCATTTACACACACACACACACACACACACACACACACACACACACACACAGGCACACATATGCCCACACACGTACACACACATATGCATGTGTGCACACATGCACAGAGTGCGGGGACTAGATTAAGGAGAAGCACAAGATAGAAGACCCTGCAGAGAATATGTGGTTTTTCTCTCCAGGCAAGACAACTCATACACATTCTTCTTCAAAGAACTCAAGTCTTTCAGTTTCTAGAATCCGCACATGTGCAGTGGCTGTGGTTCCTAGGTATCTGGAATCCGCACATGTGCAGTGGCTGTGGTTCCTATGTATCTGGAATCCCCACATGTGCAGTGGCTGTGGTCCCTAGGTATCTGAAATCCGCACATGTGCAATGGTCCCTAGGTATCTGGAATCCACACATGCACAGTGACTGTGGTCCCTAGGTATCTGGAATCCCCACATGCGCAATGGCTGTGGTCCCTATGTATCTGGAATCCCCACATGTGCAGTGGCTGTGGTCCCTATGTATCTGGAATCCCCACATGTGTAGTGGCTGTGGTCCCTAGGTATCTGGAATCCCCACATGCACAGTGACTGTGGTCCCTAGGTATCTGGAACCCCCACATGCGCAATGGCTGTGGTCCCTATGTATCTGGAATCCCCACATGTGCAGTGGCTGTGGTCCCTATGTATCTGGAATCCCCACATGTGCAGTGGCTGTGGTCCCTAGGTATCTGGAATCCCCACATGCACAGTGACTGTGGTCTCTAGGTATCTGGAATCCCCACATGTGCAATGGCTGTGGTCCCTAGGTATCTGGAATCCACACATGTGCAATGGCTGTAGTCCCTAGGTATCTGGAATACGCACATGCACAGTGACTGTTGTCCCTAGGTATCTCAAAGGACCACTGTACTGTAGATCATAGATCTCTATGTAGAGCACAAACAAGCAGTTGGATTTGAGGTGTCACCAACTTGAGACGATGAATGTAATGGATCAATGATAACACTTATAAATTATAGGACATTAATGATCATTATATGTGTATTAGGCTAGGCTCTCAGGGCTAGAAAAGATCAAAAGTCTCCAAATGCTGGTCTGCCCATCGATGTCCCTGTCAGCTGGCATTGTCTTAACTGTGACATGTTTTTCCCAATGGGATTCCATGTTTTAAACCACAATTTCTGCAAAGAAAAGAACACATTAGAATGTCTCTCACACTCTGCTCTGTGTGCGTACGATGTGGGTAGGCTCCACCACTCATGTTCCTTAAAAGCCCCAGAGTTGATAGAGAAGCAAGGTGCCGGGCTCTCTCAGGGTCAGCACTGGGGAAGAAAGCCACCAAGGCCCCTGCTGAGAAGGCTAGGGATGGCTTGTCATCTCTGAAATCAGTTCTAGTTTCCATGACATAAAAGGGAAAAGAGGGAAGCCATTGAGCAGTTTAGAGGCTCTTGGGGTGTTTCATGCCCTTGTAACATGCACACATGTTCTTATGTATGCATATGAAAACATGACCATGTGTGTACACATGTGTAGAAGGCAGAAGTCAACAGTAGGTGTCTTTCCTCTTCCCTATATTAAATATTGTCCCACCTTATTGAAACTGGCCTGTCGCTGAACCTAGAGCTTACCAATTTAGCAAGGCTAGCTGCCTAGTGAGTGCCAGCGATCCTCCTGCCTCCATCGCCCTAGTGCTTGGGTTACTGTTGATTGCCTTGGCGGGTTACTTAGTCTAGGGTTAGTAACCCACCTAGCAGTTCAGTTATTCCAGGGTCACGGAGAGGCACTACCTGGAAGATATGAGCTAGGAAAGAGGAAGGAGTCTAAGCGGGGGTTCTTGTCAAAGCCTCAGTTTATTAGAGACAGGGTACAACTTATATAGGGTAAAGAGTTGGGGGATGGGCACAGGGGCCTGGGCTCTTGCCGCGTGGTTCACGTTGGTCACATGGTCCGAGTTGGTCATGTAAGCAGGAGGTTATCTTCGGTCAGGTCACTGTAGGCCAAGAAGTCACGAGTTGACACACCTAGATCTTTAGATAGTTTGGAATGTGGGATGGGTTCCGCTAACAGATAGCTCTCCACTAACAGCCAATTTGGGTGTGGGGTAGGCTCTGTTAATAAAACGATTCCTAACACAATTATGGGTGTGGGGTTCTCTGCAGACTCCCCAGGGTGATGGTTCCTGCAATAATCCTAGGAGGAAACGGCTCCTGACAGGTTACCAATACATGCAACCATCTTATCATCTGTGTCCAGTGTGTGGTGTGTGGACATGTGTGTGCCACTGCATGTATGGAAGTCTAAGGACAACATCCCTTGATGGTCCTTCCCTTCCCCATGGAGACAGGCTCCCATTGCTGCTACATATCCCCAGACCTACTGGCCCATGAGCTTCCAGGGATTTTCTTGTTTCCACACATCTTTATGTGACATCCAGGGACGTGAACTCTGGTCCTCACATTGGCTTCTCATGTGTTTTACACACTGAACCACCTCCTTAGGCTCCGGGGCCCTGTTTTTTATATGGGTCCTGGGGATCTGAACTTGGGTCCTCAGGCTTGAATGTTGGGATGAGCTATCCCCCCAGTCCATACGTGCCATACTCTCTATCAAGTAAAGATTCAGAGGACTTGTTGGACACCAGCTCCATCTTCACAAGATCCTTAATAGGCCACCGTCACCTTCCCACCAGGAGTCTGTTCCCTAGTACCCCCCCCCCTTGACTAGAACAAAGTATATACAAGATACATATATATATATATATATATATATATATATATATATATATATATATATATATATAAGATCACAGGGACTTCCACATGAATCACTGCTTCCATCCTCCCACATCCTCCCCAACCATCTGACATTCTGGTGGGAAAAAAAAAACGTTTCATTGGGTCTTCCCTACCACAAATTAGAATGTGTAGAGAAAACCAGGCCAGATGTCCAGCAAGCCAGCCAGGATTGCATCCTTACTGAACACAAGACTCATTCAAAGAGACTTGGAGAGCCAGGGACACCCCCCCCCCCTTGACCCAGTTAATGTAGGAATAGAAATGAAACCCTTCTTGGTGAGTTCAGCAACCAAGTCAGAATAGAAAAGCATTTTCCAAAGCCTTTATTAAGTTTGTCTCCTCCATCCTGAGGCATGAGGCCCCTGAGAAGGGCCTGGGTGGCTGGCCAGGCTCCCTGCATCCCACAGGCCTTCACGGGGAGAGCATCTTGGAGGAACAAATAATGCACAAAAGAGGGAGAATGTGACCAAGCGAAAAGGCAAGTTTCAATGTTGATGGTAAGTGGAAAAACCTCTGTGACAAAGCTCAACTTTGGCCAAAGGGCCAGGGACGGTATTCCCACTACTCCGCACTTCCTGCTAGGGGCTGGGGAGAGCTAGCTTGTCAGTCCTCCCAAAGGCTCCACCCTCTCAGGGCTGTGCTTTCTTCTACCTTGCTGTCTAAGGCAGAGAACTCAGAAATAGCAAAGCAGGTGAATGGGAGGAACCAAAGTTATGATCATCCTAGCAGATCTTCTTTTGAAAAATGGAAGATACGAAGTCAGAACAGAGTGATCCCTTGAGGTAGGCCTCTCAGCTCCTAGAAAGTCGCACTGCAGGTCTGGGGACCGCCTCCATGCTCTTTGTTATAGCTGGACTGGTGGTGAGCGCTGACCTGGGAAAGAAAAGTCCATGAGCCCACACATAGAAAAGCGTGGGAAAAGCAAACGATAAACCGGAAGTGTGTGTCCCACAAACATCACTAGCCCCTGCACACTCAGGCTTCCAGGAAAGCCCTCGGCGGACTCAGCAGCTCTTCTGCCCGCCTCACCCACCCAGCCATCCCAGAAAGAAGGGAGCAGAGTTAAGAGGGCTGAAGAGGGAGGAGGAAAGCACTTGCCCACATTCGAGATGCTGCGGCAGGTCTGGAGAGGCTAGCTTCAAGTCTGCTGGTCCAAGGGCATCTGGTCCCAGCTCTCCACAAACAGGAGGGGATTCTGGGTAGGACAGAAGAACTCCAAAGGCAAATGAGGGGCATGGTGGAGATCTGCCAGGGGGTTGCTCCAACATGTGGGATAAGCACAACTCCACAGACTGAGTTACTTCCTAGTAGGGCTTCCGAGTCTCAACCTGGACCTTGTTGGCTTTCTTCCATCTTCACAATGGTCCCTGTCTTCTTGTAGAGTCCTCGCCAACCAGCTGATCAGCTAGAGGCCAGTATGCCTTCATCCCCGAGAAAAGACTCCAGCAAAATAACTGCCAACTGCTTTCCTACGGCCGTTAGTCAAGCCCTTAGCCACACCCATCAGAGAGGCTCCTCCAATCAGAGGTCTGTTACTCCCTGTCCACTTTGGACTTGTAGAATGTTCCAGAGACTTCCATCCTGGGGCCTGGGAAACAAACATCTGACCATAAGAAAACTGACATGTGGGACCACAAAAGGAGAAGAAGCCTTCCAAAATGTACGACTGTCTGGATTGGCTTCAGAAGGCACAGACCCCTTGAAAGTCTCTGTCATGGGCACTAGTGATCCCAGGGGCCCAACTTCCGCTCTACCCAGAAAACAAAATGCATTCACAAAGGAATGCTTCCTGAGGTCACTGCCAAGTTGGGGATGCTGCTGCAAGACAGGCTCTCCCTGGGCTGGCACGGACCAATGCTAACCACAGGCCTTCATTAGACAGGTGTGCCTGTCATCTCCTGCACAGCAGGCCCTCTTCCTCCTGCCCCTGGCGTAGTGCCTGCAAGACATCTCTTCTAGAGGCTCAGGATTAAGAATCCAACCAATGGAAGGTGGTTGCTGAGTAGAGGTGTGTCTTTGCCCAAGGAGAAGTATTCGAAATGGCAGTTGGAGGACACTCACAAGCTAATATTAGTGCTCATTTCTGGTTTAGGACAGATTGTGTCCACAAGTGTTCAAATGCATCATTGCATTGGAGCCCCTTTATTTCTTTAAAAAAATAAAATGCAGATAGCAATACACACACACACACACACACACACACACACATATGTATGGAATCAGAGGCTTTTTAACATCCACAGATTGTGCTATCCTCAACACTGATTCCAGAATTTTCCATTATTCTCAGATGAAACCGTATTCACATCAAGTGTTCAGTCTCCTTTCCACTCAGCTTCTGGTAACTTCTAAATGGTTTTCTGTTTGAAAACCCTTGTTTTCTTTTTGTGGGGGTGATCAGGTAACCTTGTGCTATTGGCTTCTTTGCTCCAGTGTATATACAAGGATTCATCCCTTCTTTACCACTAGGAATACTAGGCAATATATGTTTATCTGTGTATCACTTCATGAGCCCTTGAGCTTTTCATCTTATTGACATTGCTAGGGGCTTATGTAGAGATATTTTTATTTGGATGTAGTTTCCGTTCTTTTGAATACTGTATCGGTTAGACTTCTGTGCTGTAATAAACACCTTGACCAAGGCAACTTAGAGAAGAAAGGGTTTATTTGGCCTTACAATTCTAGAGTGATGTCTATCGTGGCAGGGAAAACATGGCAGCAGGCAGTAGGCAGCCAAGCAGCAAGGATGGAGGCAGGAGTAGGAAGCTGAGAACTCAGGCCTTCACACTGCAAGCATGAAGCAGAGAAAGTGAACTGGAAATTGCTCGAGGTTTTAACAGTCAAAGTCTACTCCAGCAAGCTTCCTCCAGCAAGATCACACATACATATTTCCTAAAGCTCCACAAACAGCACCCAGCATCCAGATGCCTGAACCTCGTTCACGTCACTACAGACACAAACCCGGGCATGGTAGCTCCATCTTTAGTTTAAGGACCTGTGCAAATGCTTTCCATACTTGCTATCCCATTTTGACATCCATCACAGGCCCATCTAAATCTTCCAGCGTTCCCAAATCCCTGTTGACTCTTCTTTCTTTTTTTCTTTTTAATTATAGCTACCCTAATGTGTGTGAAATGGCCTCTTGTTATGATTTTGATTTGTGCCTCTTTGATGATTAAAGACTTTGAACATTTTTTTTTCATGTGTTTATTAAAGACAACAGCGATTATCTTTCTTTTTCTTTTTTTTTCTTTTTTTGCAGGGGGAATGTCTACTTGTGTATTTTGTGCATTAGAAAATAGATTGTAGCCAGGCAGTGGTGGCACACGCCTTTAATCCCAGTACTCGGGAGGCAGAGGCAGGCAGATCTCTGTGAGTTCGAGGCCAGCCTGGTCTACAAGAGCTAGTTTCAGGACAGGTTTCAAAGCTACAGAGAAACCCTGTCTTGAAAAACAAAAAAACAAAAAAAAATAGATTGTGTTTTTGTTGTTGAATTTTAGAATATGTTGAATATTCCATAGTAGACCTGGCTTAATCTCTTCATAATGAAGAAAGACTTAGTCATTTTGCTCTTTATTTTTTGTCGTATTTTTCTTAGTTTCTACTTGTCTTCCTTATTTGTCTTTAATGTATATTTCCTAATATGTCATTTTGAGTACTTTCTTAGAAGTGTATTTTAATGCTATTTTCTTATGGTTTGCCCTGAACAATGTAAATGACATCTTAATTAATACCAACATAGCCATAATGAGCTTCAAAGTATCACAAACCATGGTCCATAGCACTCCATCTCTCCATGACAGCGTCACAAAACAATTTCCATACATTGTGCGCCAATCAAGATAGATTCATAATTAACTTTATGAAGTTCTCTCTAATCCGTCAGAAAAGTGGTATTTGTATCTGTCATTTTGCTAACTTGGCCTGTGTTCGCTTTCTTCATGAGGGTTTCTGTTACCATCTTGTGCTTTCACATTGAATTGGAGGGCTCCTGTTAGTGTTTCTCACAGAGAATTAGCTATGGCAAATTCTTTCAATATCTCAATTTTTGCCTCATATTTTATGGACAGTTTTACAAGATATAGAATTCTTGGTTAACATCCACCCCCAATTTAGCACCTTCAGTATCTGAATCCACTGTGCTCTTGTTCGCTTAGTTCTTACGGAAGACTCCTTGTACACGCCAACTGTCTCCTGCCTTGCTACTCTCAAAACTATCTTTGGACTTCAACCATTTGAACATGATAAATCTTGGCAAAAGTATTTTTGAGTTTATTATCTATTTATTGTTCCTTTGAGTATTCACTCCTGTCTTTCTTCTGGGGTGTTCCTTGTGCATGTGTCTAGACAGCTCTGCTCAGTTTTCCTCATTATTTTCCTTCTCTTTTTCAGTCTATGGAATCTCAGTTGACTTTATCTTCATAGTCAATTATTTTCTTTTTATCGATCCACATTTCTTGGGTGAAATTTTCAAGATACATTTCAACTACAGAACTTCTAATCAATTCCTTTTTAATAAGTCTACATCTTCATTGTGTGTGTGTGTGTGTGTGTGTGTGTGTGTGTGTGTGTCATTGCACACATGTTTGGGTATGTGCATTTCCAAGCTTGTATATATTCTTATTTCTCTAGCCTCATGATTTCCTTTAATGCTATATTCAGGGATTTAGTTGTAATTCGGGGTACATTTAAAACAGTCAGTCTAAGCTCTCAGTATCTAGAATCCTCTAGGGATGATTTCTTTTCACCCCTTTTGCCCAATTTATGAGTCATACTTTATTTCTTTGCATTCCTCATAATTTTCTGTTGAAATTGGTTCTTTTGAATTTTAGAATGTCTCAATTTGGAACTCATCGCCCCTCCCCCATTCTCTAATGAGACCCACAAGCACACATATCAACTGATATGGAGTCACAGAAGCACAACACATGGTCCTAACTGTGGAGTCTGCTCTCCAGTCCCTGAAATAAGTACTCTTTTTTTTTCAAAAAAAAATAAATGTATTTATTTGTTTGTCTGTTTATTTTACATCCCAGCTGCATTCCCCCCCTCCTCAAGTCCCTCCCCAATCCCCCCTCTGGTCCCACCCTTCAGTCCACTCCTCTGTTTCTGTTAGGAAAGGGCAGGTCTCCCACGAGCATCAACAAGACATGACATATCAAGTTGCTGTAAGACTAAGCACCTCCCCATGTATTAAGGCTGGGCAGTGTTACCCATTGTGAGGAGTAGGGTCCCAAAAGTCAGTAAAAAAGTTGGATACAGCCCCTGTTCCTGCTGTTAGGAGACTATAAGAGGACCAAGCCATAAAACTGTAACATATATGCAGAGGGCCTAGGTCAGTCCCGTGCAGACTCCTTGGTTGTCAGATCAGTCACTGTGAGTCCCTAAGAGCCAAGATTAGTTTGATTTTGTGAGGTTTGGTATGGTGTCCTTGACCCCTCTGGCTACTGCAGTCCTTTCTCCTCCTCTTTTGCAGGATTCCCCAAATTCCACCTAATGTTTGGCTGTGGGTCTGCATCTGTTTCCATCAGCTGCTGGATGAAGCCTCTCTGATGACAACTGGGCTAGGCACCAATCTGGTCACAGGAGATGGCAAGTTCAGGCTCTGCCTTCCTGAGAGATTTCCTTGCACCAAGTTTTTATCTAGCCCCAAACCCAGTGCCATTGTCCTTGGCTTTTCAGTCAGCTCTCATTGTCAGCCACATTCAGAGAGTCCAGTTTGATGACATGTTCCATCAGTCCCAGTCCAGCTGGCCTTGACTCTAGATGGGTTCCCAGGTGTCCAAGGAGATGTCCACAGCTTGTTCCTTGGGCAGCAGAGGAGAGGGCACCTGAACTGGCCCTATCCTATAGCCACATTGATGAATATCTTGCATATCACATAGAACCTTCATCTGGCAATGGATGGAGATAGAGACAGAGACCCACATTGGAGCACTGGACTGAGCTCCCAAGGTCCAAATGAGGAGCAGAAGAAGGGAGAACATGAGCAAGGAAGTCATGACCTCAAGGGGGCTAATCTAATGGGAGCTCACCAAGGCCTAAGTATTTTTTAGGAGCTGAGTTCCACAGAACTTTAGACACTTGCCCAAAGAAAGAAGATCAAGGACCTGGACATAGGAAGTTTGACTCTGCAGCCTACTCATTCATTATCCATTAATTCATTCATTCACTCTCTTAAGACTGTTTATGGGGCTGAAGAGATGACCCCACAATTAAGAGAACCCCAGGTTGTTTCTCAGCACCTGTATCAGGTGCCTCCCAACCATCTGTAAGGTTAGTATCCAAGGACCAGCCATCTCTGGCCTCCTGGGTACCTGCACACACGTGTGCATGCCCACACACAAAAGCACATACATCCACATAAATAAAAATAAAATAAAAATTTCAAAAAGCATTTTTATCTCCTGGGCCTAGAAATTAATGACTATTAGATTGTGAAATAGCAAAGATTTCTGTCTGCAATAACTGAAGATTTTCCAGAGAAAGATTCATAATTAAGCATGGGGACTGGGAAGCATTGTGGGCTAAGGAAACTAGGGCAAAATATTTACTTTTTTCTCAGCACTGACATCTACCTGTGACAAGAAGCAACTTAAGGAAGGGCAGGATTATTTGGGTTCATAGCGTGAGGGAAGAGAGCCATCCCCCGCCCCCATCCCATGGTGGAGAAGACATGGAGCAGGAAGTGAACCAGTGTGCCAATTTCTCAAACTGTCAGCAGTAGGGAAACAGAGAGGGGCACAGGAAGTGAGGCTGGGGGACCAAACCACAGGGTCCACTGACAAAACTACCTTTCGGAATAGCATTACCTGCTGGGGGCCAAGTGCTCAAACAAGTGAGCCCCATGATAGCTGGGGCGCAGTGGGGGTCACATTCAAACTAGGATGCATACATTTTGAGCACTAGAACTATTGTAGGGGGGTAAAAGTATAAGTTTTAAGATTTGCTTTGTCATAGTTGCCCAATTATTCTTAAACAACTTAAAAAATAATGTGTGAACTTCCATGTATATTGCTCAGGCCTGCTTACAGGCAATAGTCTGCCAAATCCCTCTCCTTCGTTTGATACTGAGATGCAACTTGTCATGTTTGTTCAGTCCCTCCTAATTATTTCTGAAGACATTCTATCACATATGCACAGGGCAGCTGTCAAACAGGAGAGCAAACATGGTGTAATTCTCCTATCTAATCAATTGTTTATATTTTAATTCATCTATTATCCCGCTAGCGTCCTTTATGACAACTCTGTTTTCTAATATCATTCCTCTTCAGTTGGGAGCAGTCTTCTCACTCTTCCTGAGTTCTGCTTACGGTTGGCATTTTCTGTGTTCTGCATGCCATCGGCAGTTTAGAATACTCCAAATCTGTTATCCTTTATGATCTCCCACAGTCTGGATTGATCTAATGTCTCTTGTAGGTGACAATCACTTAAAGCACTTTTTAAAAAGGTTTATTTATTGATTGATTGTGTGCAGAAGTGTATTGTGTGTGTGTGTGTGTGTGTGTGTGTGTGTGTGTGTGTTCTTGGGTGCACACACTGAAACGGTTGTGCTTTGAATAAGGAAAATCTCCTATAGACAGACATCTTTGTCTGAATACTTGCTTCCCACTCACTAGTGATAACTGTAAAGGTTATAGCACTTTTAAGAGGTGGAGCCTTAATGGAAACAAATATGTCGCTGGGGGTTGGATTTTGAGTTCTTGTAGCCTGCTCCCTCCCCCACTTATCTCTCTCTCTCTTCTGTGTGTGGATCAAATGTGATCAGGACTCATGTTTCTGCCACTATGCCTTCCCTTGTGTGATCTAACTATAAGCCAAAAGAAGCCCTCTCCCCCTAGCCTGCTTTTCTGGGGGTACATCATCTCAGCAATAGAGAGGTGATGAGTGCAGAAGCCGCAGGAGGATACCATTTGTCCTGCTCTGTCACTTTCCACCCTATTCCTTTGAGACAGGATCTCTCACGGAACTTGGAACTGGCTAAGAGCCCACATACCTCAGCTATTCTCTTGTTTCTACTCCCTGCAGCACTAGAATTGCAGGCGTGTACGCGGTCATGTTGAGTTTTAATGTGGGCACTGAAGATTTGAACTCAAATCCCCTGGCTTGCACAGCACCTGTCTGTATTTGGAGACTGTACATTGGTTTCCCATCTGCCTAGACCTGAATATTCACACAAAAGCTTTATTAATTGCAGCACTGTTTGGCCAAAAAATAACTTAGTTGTATTCCTGCTAGCTCTTACACCTTAAATTAACCCATTTCTATTAATCTATGTATCACCATGAGGCTGTGGCCTGCCAGCAAGGTTCTGGCATCTGTCTCCTTTGGCAGCTACATGGCATCTCCTTGGCTCTGTCTACTCTTTCTCTATATCTCTGTTCGGATTTCCCACCTGGCTATATTCTGTCCTGCCATAGGCCAAAGCATCTTCTTTATTAAACAATGGCAATGAAACATATTCACAGCATTCAGAGGGAACTCCCACAGCACCTGCCATGATCTACTGAGCTTCATTTAACCAAGTCTTGACAGAAACAGCACCTAAGCGATTTGTTTTGTCACTCAAGTACTTAATGGGGGCTATACCATGTGTTTATTCTCTACTAATATTTTTTATCCTTTTATTAAGATATTTTGAGCTAGCGTTCCCCTCTGTTTTTTTTTTTTACTTGTAATTAATCAGTACTTTTTTGAAGAGTACTTAAGGATGATATTTACATTCGTTCTCTCGGGTTGCTCTACTTTATTCTTTGAATATGTAAAAGGCTAACATGATTCTAAATGTCAAAACATATACAAACTTATAGCCAGTGCACTTTCACCTCTCACTATTTTCAGCTCATGTATTTGGATAAATGTGTGCAAAATAGGCTCTTCCTAGATTAGTAGCTGTTTCTGCCTTGCCAATAACTACACACACACGCACACATGCACACCGACACTATTATACGAACCCCTACTTTATTTATTTATGTTATTTTTAAATGTGTATTTCTAAACCAATTTTATTGTATTAATTTTTATTTATGCACCTGTGTGTAGGTGTGCACAACTCAGTGCAGTGGCTATAGGAACAAGAAGCAGGAGCTACAGGCAGTTGTGGACTGCCCAGCATGGAACTGAACTCAGATCCTCTGAAATACTGAGCCATCTCTCCAGGACGTAAACATGGATTTTTTGATTGACTACTTTCCTGATCTCCATCTCAACCATTCATCTATTTAGATTAATGATTTCCTTTATTGTATTTTTGGGAGAAGCATTATATATTTTTGAAGTAAGCTATTTTGATTCTTCAGTGTTTGTAGGCATAGTGTTTGGAGCCGTGAATTGTTCTCTAATTGTGACTTTAAGTGTGTTTTATAAATGCAATAGTTAGTGGTTTCATTATCTGGGTTTTTCAAAACCCTCTAATTCCCTTTACGTTTTAATTATCTTTCCACAGTTGTTTAATAACAAGATGCTTTAAAATCCTTGTTGGAACAGCTCTATTAAAACTATCTTGGAATCCAGGCACGGCGGCACAATGCCTATAATCTCAGCACACAGGAGGCAGAGGCAGGAAGGTTGCTGCAAGTCAGAGTTTGATCTAAAACACATAGAATTTAAGGCTAAGCAAACTAAACTCAATGAATCTCAGCCTCTCTCTCTCTCTCTCTCTCTCTCTCTCTCTGAGTGTATAAACAGGTAGATAGGTAGATTTGAAGTAGGAGGATGGCAAGTTGAGAGCATCTGAATAACACAGAAGACCTTGTCTCAAAAATGATTATATGGAAATCTTTTATTAATAATCTTATTGAAATATAATCAGTAAGTAACAAACTGTATGTGTTTAAAATGCACAATTTTACAAGTGATGACATTTATTAGTACCAATGAAAATGGCACCACAATCAAGACAGTGAACACACTGACCAGGCACGAGAATGGATCCTTTCAGCACCTCTTGGATCCACGTCACTAAGGGGATGCCCACTTGCTTCGTCATGGCCGGTCAGCTTGCGTTCCTTAGAATTTAACATGATGGAATCCCACAGCATATATTCTTTTTGTGTGTAATTTCTTTGACACAGAGAAATTAATTTGAGATTCACTCATGTTTTATCCTTCATTTATTTTTATTTCTGAGCGAAATCTGTCACTGTTTAGAGGCCCAACAACTTACTGATTGTCTACCTGATGGCATTTGTGATTTACGGGTTTTTCTTTGGTGGTGGTGTTTGCTTTGTTTTTTTTAAGAAACAGTCTTGTTTTGTAACCCGGACAAGTCTAAGCCTCGCAGATCCTCCTGCATCAGAACTGAAATGCTGAGAATTTTAGGAATGAATCACCACATTTGACTGTTTCTAGTCTCTGGCTAATTCAGATAAAAATGCTAGAAACATGTGGTATATCTGTATAGACACCTATTTTTATTCTTCAGATAAGTGCTCATGGTTTGAATGATTGTGTCGTAGAATTGGGACATGTCTAGGTGTAAGGAGCTGGAGAAGCTGTTTGCTAAAGTAATTGTACATTTTGTATCAGCAGCAGGATTATAATATAACATTTCTTCCAAACTACTTCCCAACACTTAAAATGAATTCATCCATTTGAAAATGTGTGTGCGTGCATGTGCATGTGTGTGTGTTTGTTTGTGTGAGATGCGTCATTATAGTTGTGATATTTTTACTTATGACTGTGGAACATTTCCACTTCTCTGTGTTCATGCTAAATTCCTTCAGTGGTTTGTGTAAGATTTATTCCCAAGTAGTTCGTGTTTCTAATGAAAATTATAAATGACATTTATTTCATTTCGGTTTCCTATTCATTAATTACATAGAGAAAGATGCTTGGTCCCTGTGGGCTGGTGTTCTACTCTACTTCCTGATGCTCTACTAAAGTGGGTGAAAAACAAGTTGTGTAGGGGAAGCCCAGCCCAAGAGGATAGAAAATTAGGTAGGAAGAGTAAACAGAACAGAATGCTGGGAAAAAGAAGCCGAGTCAGTCAGTTGCCATGATTCTCCTCTCCGAGACAGACACAGGTTAAACTCTTTCCTGGTAAGCCACCTCGTGGGGCCACACAGATTATTAAAAATGGGTTAATTGAGATATGAGAGTTAGCCAATAAGAGGCTGGAACTAATGGGTCAGGCAGTGTTTAAAAGAATACAGTTTCTGTGTAGTTATTTCAGGCATAAGTTATTGCGGGAGCTGGGTGGGAACACAGCCTGCAGCTCCTACTACAAAGTTGAGGGGAAAGGGGGTTGCTCAGTTTACACATCTGGATCACAGTCCATCACTGAGGGAAGCCAGGCCAGGAACTCAAGCAGAAGCACAGGCAAGAGCACAGAGAACCCTGGATGGTGCATTGCTTTGCTCAGCAGCTGCCCAGGGATGGCACTGCCCACAGTGAGCTAGGCTCTCCTGTATCAATCAGCAATCAAAATGCCCTGTAGACAGGCCCTCAGGCCAGTCTGATAGAGGCAACCCCTCAGTCGGGATTCCATTTTTCCAGGTATATATAGCTGGTGTTTCATTACACAAAATGGATAAAATCTAGTCACCTTTTCTAGTGTGTTCTACAAAAATTACCACAATGGAGAAAGACAGCTTTTCCTTCTCCCAGTCTGGATGCTTCTCACTTCATTCCCTGTTCCATTGCTCCATCTGGGATCTGCAGGAAAGGGTTCATAAAAGGGCAGGTGCAGGTTGCATTAGTTCTTCTTGTAGAGGAGGAGTACAAAATATGGTGTGCACGGTAAAGTTTTCAGAAGAATTGTTAGGTCGGAAAGCATCCTTCCATCCCTAGTCTACTGAGTTCCACCCTTCAGACACTGCTGAGTCTACAGATGTGATTACATGGGTTTTGCTTTGTTTTGCTTTTGATACTGAGTTTCACATATACCCAAAGCTTACTTCCAACTTTCTATGTGATCAGGAATAATCTTGGACTTCTGATCCTTCTCTCTCTCCACCCTGAATACTGGGATTGCTGGCATGTACCACCATGCGCAGTTTGTGTGGTGCTACACAGCAAACCCAAGGCTTCGTGAATGCTGGGCAAGCACTCTACCAACTGGATGACACGCCCTAATACAGTCATTTGAGTCTATTTTCCTTTCTTTTAAAAATTCTGTGTAGTACAGACCTGTCCACATGTATACATGCGCACTACATGCGCCCCTGGTATCTGTGGAGGCCAGAAGTAGGTGTCCAGTCCCCTGAAACTCCAGCTTCAGATGTTTGTGAGCTACGTGTGAGTGCTGGGAATGGAACCTGTGTTCTCTGCAAGAGCAGTAGGTGCTCTAACAGCCGATCATGTCTCCAGCCCAAACACGTGGCTTGTTTCTTAACATGGTAGCTTACATTGAGATGACTTGTAAAATGATAAACCTTAAATTCCCAGAAGTATATCCCATTTGTGCATGATAAATATTTTCTTTTCACATTTTGTAGTAGTTGAGTTATAAAATTTTAAGAACTTTTGCACAACATTACAAAGGTTATTGGTTTTTATCTTTACTTTTGTCTTTTTTTTTAAATGAGTTGTTTTGCGTGTGTGCACAGGTGCACAAGCACATGCAGGCACAAGCGTTGCAGTGCACATGCGGAAGGGTGGAGGGCCACTTTCAGCAGCCTGCTTCCCCTTTCCATCTTGTTTTGAGGCATGATCTCTTCGCTGTTTTTGCCACTGTGCTGAATCTCTGAGCTAGCTGGCCCGCAACTTCCAGGTGAGTCTCCCATCTCGACTTCCATCTCTTGGTAGAGCACTGGGATTACAGCATGTCACTGCCATGCCTGTCTTTCAATGGATATTCTGGGGATGAAATGCAGGTCTTTGGTTGCATGGAAAGTGCTTTTACCCGGAGTTTTCATCCAGGCTCTACCTGGGTGTGACAGCAGAAGTATGCCTGTATCATAAAGTGCTGGGGGAGGTCCACTCTCTTCTTTGAGCTTTGTGAAAAAGTTGGTGCTGAGTTGACGCTATTTCTTCCTTGAATATTAAACAGATATCACTGTGGTTATGTGGGGTCTGCAGATTTCATTTACTGAAGGTTTCTCATTACACTTACATTTCATTCACAGACACAGGACTACTTAGATTATCTGTCCTTGCATAAGATATCAAAATGTGTATATTTCAACCATTATATATAAATCATCAAATTAATTATTATAAAATTGTTCAAAACATTTTCCTTGTTATTTATCCACATATGTAATGATCTGCCCACTCTTATTTTTGTAAGGCTTATTTATTTTTAATTATATCTGTGCATGTGTCTGTGTGTATGTGCACGAGGACAGTGCCCACAGAGACCATCAGAGTGCCCCAGAGGCCCTGGAGCCAGCCTGACAGGCAGCTGTGACACCACATGGTTCCCAGGAAGTGTGATTCTGGAAGGGCAGTATGTACTCTTATTCACTAAGCCATCTTTCTAACGGCTCATTTCATCTTTCACAATGTTCGCCATTAGCAATCCCCTCTGTGCGTCATTTTAGACTGATGCTTTCATAGTCTTTAAATTTGCTCATCATTACATTCCTCCCACTATTAATAACACCCAGTGCATTTTCACACAAAACACTGTAGCTTTCTTCTCTTGATATTCAGCTTGGATCATATATGGATCTTATATGTCTTGGTAGCAGCTCTCTTAAGCTTGAGTTATAAATATAACTCCTTCCATGTCCTTGTCTGCTGACTGTAATGTGTGGGTCCAGCTCTGGTTGGTGTTAATTGATTTTTTCCTCATTATAGGCTGTATTTTCTCACTTCTTTGCATGCCTGGTACTTTTCCATTGGATTCCAGACACCATGCATTTTAGCATGTTGGGTGTTGGGTATTTATACACTTGATATAAATACACTTGAGCTTCACTCTGGAAGGTTGTCAAGTCACTGGGAGACAGTTAATCCTTTCATGTCCTGCTATGCAGATTTGTTGGATGGAAGCGGAGCAGGATTTAGTCTGGAGTGTTTTGAAGTAAGATCCTTCTAAACACTCCATGTAGTTCTACACAACTTTTGAGATTTTTCCAGTCCAGTCATTTGGGCCAGATTCTTAGCCTTTTGTGAGTATGTAACACCGTTTTCCTAATTCAAAACGATTCTGTGTATGTGTCTGTGTGTATGTGTGTGTTTAGGTACACATGTGCGTGAGAGTACACTTGCACATGTATGTGCTTATGTGTAGAGTCTAGAGGTTAGCATCTGATGTAATTGCTCAGGAGTTGTGTACCTCACTTTTAAATATTTATTTCATATATGTGTGTATAGTTTAATACACGTATGTGCATCATGTGCATGCCAGAGCCCATGAAGGTCGAAGAGGACACCAGATCCCCTGGAACTGTAGTTGCAGGTACATGTGAGCCACCATGTGAATGTTGCAAGAACAGTAAGTGCTCTGAACTGCTCCACCCATCCACTATCTACCACATTTCTGAGACAGATGATCTCACTAGGACCTTACCAATTATACTAGACTGGCCAGCTGGTGAGCCCTGGAGATCCACCTTCTCCATTTCCCTAGTGCTGAGATAACAGAGATCCACCAGGCCCAGCTTCTCACATGAATGCTGGAATCCAAACTCTTGTATTCCTGCTTGCACGACAATCATTTCATGCCTGACCCACCCCTTGGCACATCTTTCTCTTCACAGAGTGGGGTGGTTTTTTACGTCATTGGCAAGAGGGACCTTGGACAGTATCCTGTCAGCTCCAATGATTCCCCCAGACTCTCAGTTTGAGACCACTGGCTTCTGCCCAGTTTCCCTTATCTTCTCTAAGGCCTGGGAATTCCCTCAGGATAGTAAGCTGGCAAAACTGTAGAAATCGTCTGATCCCTGATTCTTTGGGATGGTTTATCCTTCTGCGTTTATGCCCAGCATCTTTTAAATCACTACTTCTCAGGCTGTGCACAAAGGTTTCTGTTTTAGGTGTGAGAGTAGCATCACTTAGTTCCCTCACCTCCAGCTTTGGGAAATATTTTTAATTATCCATCTGTCTGTCTGTTGTATACACGTGTGCCTCTCTGTTTATTGCACACTTATCTGTGTACACATGGAAGGTGCAAGTATGGAGATCAGAGGACAGCTTGCAGGACTTGGTTCTGCCCTTCCACCATGTGGGTCCCAGGGATCAAACTCGGGTCATCAGGCTTGGCAGCAAGTGTCTTTACAAACTGAGCCGTCTTGTCAGCCCTGGGAGAAAGGCTCTAAGCATTTGATGTCTAACTTTCCTGCACTGTGAACAGAACATTCTGTTGCTGACATTCCTCCCGTGGAACTTACCCGTGTCACCTTCCTGATCCAACGCAAGTTCAGTGGAGCTCCATGTCTGCTTGAGGAGAACGTATATTCTTTATAAAAACATGCGGGGCTGACCACCGTGTTGACCAAGAGCTCTCTCTGGGGCTGCTCCTCACTCGTGTGCAAAGCTCTCTTCTCCGTGTTTTTCCTATTCACTTCTTCCCAGGAAGAATCTGCACGAGGCTATTTATGACCGATATATGTACCTTATTGCTTTGTAATCCGTTCTTTATCTTGTCAAAGCATCTATCCTAGGTCCTGTACTCTGCGGCACCACAGCTGCCGCCCAGCCTTTAGCACTGTCCACACTTAGCTGCTGTAACTTTTCCTGTCCTCTTTTTTTCTCTCAAATAAAGAAACTTAAAACCTTTTTATTATGTTTATTCATTCATTTGTCCATACATGCATGGATGCCATGGCATGTGAGTGGTGGTCAGAGCACAGAGATGTGAGAGCCAGTTCTCTCTTTCCACTACGCAAGTCTCAGAGATTGAACTCAGGTCATCGTGCTGGGCAGCAAGCTCCTTTACCTGCTGAACCACCTTACTGCCCCAGATAAAAGATTCTTAGTAACCTCATCTTAAATGTGTCTACTATGTATGCCATCGACTAGAGCCCTATTGCTTTATCAGATATCCTGAGAATGATTTTTTTTCTGGACAACTTAAGCTTGTTCATATTTGCTGATCTGACTAACATATTGCCTGCCAATGCCTTATGTCAATTTATCCTGTAACTATTCCATGTTATGCTTAGTGTGTTTCTTACTCTATTGGGAATGTGTTCCCTGCTCTTTTAAAAAGGTTTCTTTGATATTTGTAAAAGTGTACATTCCTGCTTTAGTCACTACCCCAGTGTTGACTCTTGTTCAAATATGTTTATTCCCTCTTCCTACTCACTGGCCCCTTAATTCCAAGTCAGTATAGTTTAGTACCTGCATATTATCTCCAATCTGCTATCTTCATTTTTGTTTCCTCTCAGTTCCAAAAATGTGTGCATAACTGTGGTATATGTGTTTGTGTGTGTGTGTGTGTTTAGCTGTGGTATATGTGTTTGTGTGTGTGTGTTTAGCTGTGGTATATGTGTTCGTGTATGTGATATGTGTTTGTGTGTATGCATCTATGTATGATATGTGTTCATGTCTGTCCATTATGCATGCGTGTGTGTCCTTGCCTTATGTGTATGTGCACATATGGAGACCAGCATTGGTGAGGAACAGAGTCAAGATTACTTGGCTTGCTAACATAAACAAAATGGTGAGTCCAGGTTCAGTGAAAGACCTGTCTTAAAAATCAAAACGAAATGGCTCAGTTGTTCAAAGCACTTGTTGTTCTTTCAGAAGACCCAGGTTGGGTTCCCAGCATCGCATGGTAGCTCACAGTCATGGGTAACTCCAGTTCTAGGGGACACTGTAGCATGGATTCTAATTGGTCTTAATGAAAACCTGAAGTCACATAGAGAAGCAGAGCAGCCAACCATTGTTTTTACTTTTACGAAATCCTCAGACTGAATGGGGTATCCTGTGTCTACAAGTCATCAGATAAGATCCTCCTGACTTATATTCCTCCCTCTGCCCAGCCATATCCCTTCCTGTCTCCACCTCCCTAGTATTGGAATTAAAGGCATATGACTCCCAAGTACTGGGATTAAAGGTGTGAGCCCCACTGCTTGGCTCTGTTTCTCCTTGAGAATGGATCAATCTCCTAGCCCAGGGTGGCCTTGAACTCGGAGACATTCGTCTGCCTCTGCCTGCTGAGTGCTGGGATTAAAGGTGTGAGCCACCACTGGCTGGCCTCTATGGCTAACTAGTAACTAGTTCAGTACTCTGATCTTCAGGTAAGTTTTACTTGTTAGATCACAAACAAAATATCACCACAGGACACAGCACTCTTTTTTGGCCTCTGTGGGCATCAGGGGCATTTGTGATATACAGACAGGTATGCAGTCAAAACACTCACACACATAAAGTAAAAACAAATAGGTATTTTTAAAAATAGAAATAAAGATGGAGATCATAAGAGAAAGACACTGCGATGGAAGGCGACCCCCAGGTGGGAGGGCTGTGGCTCTGAGTTTCTGTGATCTTCAGGTTCTGAGTGTAAGCTGCATTCCTCCACTGGGACATAGGACATTTATAATTTCTTTCCCATCCTGGATCTTGGTCCCTGTTTGAATCATAGAGTATCAGAGAAAAAAATTGTATATTCACATCATTCTTCTGTCAAAGTCTCCCCCTCCCCGCCGTCATCCTTAAACAGATTATTCAAGAAGGAATCATGTGAACCAAACTTCCCAGATTCTTGGATGTAAAAGCTGTCTTTTACAGCCTTAATAATAGAACGATAGCTTTGCTGCATATGAAGTCCTTGGCTTATGATTTATTTGTTTTCCTTTGGTTGTTTGCAAAGAATGCTGTCTCCTCACCTAGCTTTGCAGGGCACGCCTGACTCCAGTGTCCTTTCTGTCCTTTGTAGGGCAATAGTATGGGGTCTTGGGTTTGGGACTTGCATGCCATCTCTCTGTCTTCAGCATCTAATAGTCTCACAGGAAGTGACTCAGAGTTGATTCTTGTCAGTCAGTTTATCAAGATCCAGTGGCCTTATTGTAATGTAGGTTTTCTTAGTATCTTTATAAAGGATTCTTGTGTTAATTTAAAAAAATTAATTTTGATTGTATTACAAACATGTGTCTGTGTGTAGGCATGTTCACATGAGTGCATTGGCCCCAAAGGTCAACAGAGGCTGTCGGGTCCCCTGAAGCTGGAGTTACAAATGGTTGTGAGCTGCCCATTGTGGGTGCTAGAAACCAAAATTGGGTCCCCTGCAGGAGCAGCATGCTCTTTTCACTGTTGAGCTAACTCTCGTTTCTATTAATTAAAAAAAAACGCTAACTTTATCCTTCAGTTCTCCCCAATGCTAACCTTACCACACAGTCTCCTTCAGTGCTAACCTTACCCCACAGTCCCCTCCAATACTATCCTTACCCCATAGTCCCCTCCAACAGTCCCCTCCAATGCTAACCTTACCCCACAGTCTCCTTCAGTGCTAACCTTACCCACAGTCCCCTCCAATGCTATCCTTACTCCAAAGTCCCCTCCAATGCTAACCTTATCCACAGTCCCCTCCAGTGCTAACCTTACCCCACAGTCCCCTCCAATGCTAACCTTATCCCACAGTCCCCTCCAATACTATCCTTACCCCATAGTCCCCTCCAATGCTATCCTTATCCACAGTCCCCTCCAATGCTAACCTTATCCACAGTCCCCTCCAATGCTAACCTTATCCACAGTCCCCTCCAATGCTAACCTTATCCACTGTCCCCTCCAATGCTAACCTTATCCACAGTCCCCTCCAGTGCTAACCTTATCCACAGTCCCCTCCAGTGCTAACCTTATCCACAGTCCCCTCCAGTGCTAACCTTACCCACAGTCCCCTCCAATGCTAACCTTATCCACAGTCCCCTCCAGTGCTAACCTTACCCACAGTCCCCTCCAGTGCTAACCTTATCCACAGTCCCCTCCAGTGCTAACCTTATCCACAGTCCCCTCCAGTGCTAACCTTACCCCACAGTCCCCTCCAATGCTAACCTTATCCACAGTCCCCTCCAGTGCTAACCTTATCCACAGTCCCCTCCAGTGCTAACCTTATCCACAGTCCCCTCCAGTGCTAACCTTATCCACAGTCCCCTCCAGTGCTAACCTTACCCACAGTCCCCTCCAATGCTAACCTTATCCACAGTCCCCTCCACTGCTAACCTTACCCACAGTCCCCTCCAGTGCTAACCTTATCCACAGTCCCCTCCAGTGCTAACCTTATCCACAGTCCCCTCCAGTGCTAACCTTATCCACAGTCCCCTCCAGTGCTACCCTTATCCACAGTCCCCTCTAATGTTCAGGAGCTACCGTCTCTTAACTACGTAAGAAGAGGTGATGGGGTGCAGTGGAGAAGGGGCTTTTACACAGAACACAGGTGCTCCCTCTCCACAGCAGGCAGGCAAGCAGAGAATAGGTGTGGATGTTGACAGGCGAACAGGGACAGGAGCATTGAGAAGGACTCTCCTGGAGCTTTGGCTTTCTCGGGGATAAGCTAACTAATTCAGCTGTCTGTTTCCTCTTTGTGGAAGACAGGATAGACAGTGTTCATTTAACAAATTCAAATTTCTGGTCAGAACACGACAGTGAGTGGCCTGTATGGGTGACTTTCTGAAGGAGCTCAAGGGCGGTGAGTCTGTTGCCAGGCAAGGCCCAGAGCAGCTTCCTCCTGGTGTCTCCAGCGCAGGATTGAGGAACACTGTTCCTGAGACGTGAAGGAGCCTCTGCTCGTTCCATAGGGCACTGTGCTGGTTAGGATTTTATCTGTCAACTCACCACAACCTAGACTCATCTGGGAAGAACGTCTCCGTGAGCCACTGAATAGATCAGGCTGGACTATGTGCATACCTGAGGGGCCTTGTCTTGATTGGCTGACTTAGAAGACTTGCCTTGAGTGTGGACAGCACTAACTGGTGAGCTGTGCCCTGCGATGTGGAGAGCAGGCAGAGCTAGCTGAGTAGTAAGTGAAGCCAGCAAGCCAGGAGCCATGCATTTCTCTCTCTTGTCTTTGCATGTGATCTGGCCAGCTGTGTGAGTTCCTGTCTCTCTTTACCTCCATGATAGCCTGGAATTGTGGGTCAAATCAACACATTCTCCCCTAGGTTGCTGTTTTGGGCTACTTTCTCATAGCCACAGAAGCGAAACTAGAATGGGATCCAACAGCAGACACAGGAAGGATTCTGTAGGAGGGTAGCTTGATGAACCATTGACTTTTATATCACTGAGGAGAAAATTCTCTCTGTGGGTCCAATAGCTGTGGATTCTCTATGTATCCTTGGGGAGGTGCCTGGCCTTATGAGTTCCTCTTTATAACAGCCATTAACTGCTTATTCGTGTTGAGGAGGGGGAGGGACCTAGTGAGTCCTCTCCTTTACTAACCACTCTCTATAAATCTCTATGAATTCTTGGAGAGAGGCAAGGCCTCCATGGTGGAAGTTAATGAGCCTGAGTTTGTACAGGTCACCTTTGGATAATCACCACCGCTTCCGTTCCGAGGGAGCAATGATTGCATCACACCCAGGAGAGATAGTGTTCCCTCAAAAGAGACTGAAGCTATCACAGAGAGGAAGCACAGACATGATGTGGGAGGGGCTTGGCTCAGGGGGAATCTTAAGAGCATGTGTATTAGGAGTCTGGTTAGGGAGCCATGGGAAAGAGACAGGGACATGGGATGAGTGACCATGGGAAAGAAGGCTTGGGGCAGAGGAAACTGCTGTGAGAGAAAGATTGCTCAGGGGTCATTCATGCAGAAGCTAGTTAGAGCTGTCATGCTGTAGGAGGCACTGGGTAGGAAAGTCACTGGCCAGCATGCTAGATTGTCTCCATGGCAACATCCAGATACCTTCTTACACGTGTCAAACTCTATCAGCAGCCCAATCCTTGTAGCATCTTCCATGGAGCCTCTCTCGTCCCCCGAGTTCTTTCCATGGCCGTCTAGGTGACTTCTCTACTATTTTTTCACCTCCTGTTAACTTTCTCAAATCTACTTTCAGTAAGAGATTACCCCTGTTGAGTGGCAAGTCAAATTCTATCATTCTGTTTCAGATTCCATCCTGATGCATTTCAAAGCCAAAGTCCCCTAATCATGGCCTCCATGGCCACAGTGATCTGCCATCACCCCTACCAAGCATAGTCTCCATCCTCTGCTGTGTTTCTCCTGTCCCCAAACTCCCCACTGGTCAGACCTGGCCGTCATGCTCTCTACTCCCTCCAAGACTGTTTTAGTTTTCTTTCCTGGCACTGTGGTTTCCAGTTGCCTGTTCTCCCTGGAAAAGCAACTTGAGGAAGAAAGGATTTATTTTAGCCCACAAGGACACAGTCCAGCATAGCAGGGAAGTCTCAGCAGCAGAGCTTGAGGGAACTGGTTTCATCACCTTCAAGGTCAAGAGCAGAGAGCAGTGGATCAATGCCTGCATGCAAGGACTGGGCTCGCTTTCACATCATCTCTGACACATAGCCCCATAGGTCAAGCCAGTTTCTCACTGAAAGTTCCTCCCCAAGTGACTCTAGATTGTGGCAAGTTGACAACTAAATCTGACCATCACAAAGGCCATGACAATTATCTACCTTGAAATGCCTCTTCCTCTGGTGCCTGAAAAATTCCCCCTTTCTCAGAGAGGCTCTGCCTGTTCACCTTGATAAAAACCATTCCCATCTTTATATCTTATTTTATTTTCTCAGTTGTACCTATCACCCACACATTAGATGCTTAATTATTTGTTTGTGTTCTGCCTGCTCTGTCTGACAGTGGTGTTGTCTTTTTTTATTGTAATGTCTAGCTTAAGACATAAATAGATAGTTGTTAAATGAATCAGTGACTGTGCTCTTCTGGGGATTATAGGACCATGGAAAAATAAACAGGGCATCTTTTTTCCTTTTTCTGTTTAGAGGGAGATGGCTCAATACACAATGTATTTGTCACACAAACATGAGGACCACAGTTCAAATCCCCAGCCTCAACATGGAAAACATGCACAGTGTCACAGTTCAAATCCCCAGGGCCTACGTAGAAAGCCGGTGTCAGTTCAAATTCTCAGCCCTTGTATGGAAAGTCTGCATGGTGACACAGTTCAAATCCCCAAACTGCAACTGGAGGTTATCTCCCGCTCACAAGTTCCTGAATAATCACTCTTTGGCTTAACATTAATTGCAAACTGTTTGGCCTATTAGCTCAGGCTTATGATTAACTAACTCTTACAACTTTAGTTAACCTATTTATATTATTCCATATTTTGCCACAAGTCTTTTGCCTCACATCTTGCTTTTCTGGTGACCACTGACATCTCCCAGACTCTGTCTTCTTCTTCTTCCCTCTATCTTTCCTTGAGTTTCCCACCTGGCTCTATTCTGCCTGGCTATTGGCCAAATCAGATTCTTTATTAACTAATGGTAATTAAAAACATATTCACAGCATATAGAAGGGCATCCCACACCCCCACACCCTACATGGTGTCATTTGGCTGTAACTCCAGTGCTGGGAGGCAGAGACAGGATTTCAGGGATGCCCTGGTCAGACTGTCTAGGCCCTTAGTTCTCAATCTGTGGATCTTGACCCTCACAAGGGTCAAATATCAGATACTCTGCATATCAGATTTTATTAAGATTTATAACTGTATCAAAATCACACTTATGAATTAGCAATGGAATAATTTTATGGCTGGGGTCATTACAGCATGAGGAACTATATTAAAGGGTCACAGCATTAGGAAGGTTGAGAACCACTCTGTGGGCAATCAATGAGCTTCAGATTCATTGAAAGACTCTGTCTCAAAAAGAAAAGACAAAACAAAAGAAAAAAGAAAGGAAGAAAGGGAGAAAGAAAGAGAAAAAGAAAGAAAGAGACTAGCCAGGGAAACAGGCTACCTGCAGATCTTCACTTATCCCTTCCCTCCCCCAAATTCTAGCCCCAGTACCATCCCTAGCTCTGCAGCAGACTACCTCCTAGACCCCCTCACCCCTCTTGCTCTTATCTCCAGTTCATCACACAGATCTTTCCTTCCAAGGCTCCTTGCACATTCATTGCTTTATCCCAGGCCTCAGCTCCAGCAGGAAAGTCCTGAACTCTGCAGATCACTTCAGCCAGCACAACAGGTAGCTCACTTCAGGTCTTCACTGCTCCTCTTAGTGTAATACTCCAGTCTCGTCCCAGCTCTGCAGTGGACCACCTGCTATGACTGCTCCTCACTCTCTGCCTCCATTCCCAGGGATCCTGGTGAAACACAAAGTTTTTCTTCCTTCTTTCAACCCCCTCCGTCAACCCCCTTCCTAGGCCATCCCCATTCCTAAATGTCAGCTCCCAGTATTAGAAACACAGTGGCCACACCTATCAGGATCCCAGAAGAATGTCTTACAAGGCAACATACAGCCCCCACGCTTTCTTACAAACCTGAGAGGGCAACAGAAACCAAGAAACAAAACACCACCCACCAAAGGCAGGATGAGATAGCAGTACCTAGAACTACATCTTTCCCCAACCAGATGCCTAGATGCAAGAGTGAAAACAGTCACTAGCAGCCAGGGCACTATGTCTCCAATAGAGCCCACTACTCATTGGTATTGCTCAACATCAATGGTCTCAACTCTCTAATGAAAAGATGTAAATTAACAGAATGGATGTGAAAATAGGATCCATCCTTTTTCTGCAACCAAGAAACATACCTTAACATCAAAACAGACATTGCCTCAGGGTAAAAGGATGAAAAAGATATTCCAAGCAAATGGACCTACAAAGGAAGCTGGTGTAGGCATTTTAATATCTGACAAAATAGACTTCAAACCAGAACTCATCAGAAGAGGGATAGGAAAAGACATTACATACTCACCAAAGGAAATAACCATCAAGAGAACATTGCAAGCCGGGCGGTGGTGGCGCACGCCTTTAATCCCAGCACTCAGGAGGCAGTTGCAGGCGGATCTCTGTGAGTTTGAGACCAGCCTGGTCTACAAGAGCTAGTTCCAGGACAGGCTCCAAAACCACAGAGAAACCCTGTCTCAAAAAACCAAAAAAAAAAAAAAGAGAGAGAGAACATTGCAATTCTTAACATCTATGCACTAAACACAGGAGACCCAAGTTCATAAAAGAAACACAACTACAGCTTAAACCACGCATTGACCCCCATACACTGATGGGAGAGTCTTCAATATTTGACTCTTCCAGATAGACAGATCATCCAGACAAAAGCCCAATAGAGAGGTGCTGGTGCCAACTGACATTATGAGCTAAATTGACCTAACATATATTTATAGAACATTTTACCAAAAACATAAAAGAATATACCGTCTTCTCAGCACCTCATAGAACTTTCTTAAATATTGACCACAAACTCAGACACAAAACTAGTCTCAGCAGATACAAGAAAATTAAAATAATACCTTTCATCCTGCCTGACCACCATGGATTAAAGCTAGATATCAGTAACATAAACAATAGCAAGTTTACAAAACCCATGGAAACTGAACAACTCACTACTGAACGAAAAATGGGTCAAAATAGAAAAAAAAGATTAAAGACTTTCTAGAATGGAATGAAAATGAACACACAATATACCTACATTGATGGGACACAGTGAAGGTGGTTCTAATATGCAAGTTCATAGCACTAGGTGATGTCATAAAGAAAATGGAAAGATCTCATACTAGTAACTGAACAGCGCACCTGAAAGCTTTAGAACTAAAGGAAGAAGTCACACCAAAGAAGGAGCAGACAGGAAGAAATACTCAAACGGGGTTGAAATCAATAAATAGAAATAAAAATGCAAAGAATCAATGAAATAAAGAGTTAGTTCTTTAAGAACATCAATAAGATCGACAAACCCATATCCAAATTAACTAAAAAGCAGAGAAAGAAGATCAAAATTAACAAATTTAGAAATGAAAATGGGGACATAAAAGACACTAAGGAAATCCAGAGAACCAAAAGGACAAGTTTTAACAACCTAAACGCTACCAAACTTGAAAATACAGAAGAAATTAATAATTTTCTATTTATCAATTTACCAAATAAATCAAAATTACATAAGTAACAAAAACAGACCAATAACCCCTGGTAAAATAGAAGCAGTCATTAAATGTCTCCCAATCAAAAATGTCCAGGGCAAGATGGTTTTAGTGCAGAATTCTACCAGGTTTTCAAAGAAGAATTAATGCCAATATTCCTCAAGTTATTTCACAAAATATAAACAGAAGGGACATTTCCCAAGTCATTTTATGAGGCCAATTACCCTGGTATCCAAACCACCCAAAGATCCAACAAAGAAAAACAATTACAAACTGATTTCTTTTATGGATATAGATGCAAAACTCTCAATGAAACACTCAAAAACTGAATCCAAGAACCCATTAAAAGATCACTCACCATGATCAAGTCAGAGAGATGGGAATGGTTCAGTATGTGAAAATTAGTAAATGAAATTCACCATATAAACAAACTGAAGAAAAAAAACCACATGATCATCTCAGTAGATGCAGAAAAGGACTTTGACAAAAATCCAACATCCCTTCCTGATAAAAGTTCTTGAGAGTAATGATGGAGGTGGGTCATCTTTCTATCTGTTGCTTTCATTGGTTAATTAATAAAGAAACTGCTTGGCCTTTGATAGGACAGAAAATTAGGTAGGCGGAGTAAACAGAATAGAATGCTGGGAGAAAGAAGCCAAGTCAGTCAGTTGCCATGATTCTCCCACCCGACACAGATGCAGGTTAAGATCTTCCCTGGTAAGCCACCTCGTGGTGCTACAAACATTATTAGAAATGGGTTAAAGCAAGATATGAGAGCTAGCCAGTAAGAGGCTAAAGCTAATGGGCCAAGCAGTGTTTAAAAGAATACAGTTTCCGTGTAATTATTTCAGGTAAAGCTAGCCGTGCGGGCCGCCAGGTTGCAGGAACGCAGCCCACTGCTGCCCCGCTGCTTCCACAACAGTAGGTGCAGAAAAGGACTTTGACAAAAATCCAACACCCCTTCATGATAAAAGTTCTTGAGAGTTTGAGGGATACAAGGGACATACCTCAACATAAGAAAGGCAGTTCATGTAAAACAACATCAAATTAAATAGAAACTCAAAGCAACTCCATTAAAATCAGGAACAAGACAAGGTTATCCACTCTCTCTAGACCTATTCAGTACAGTACTTGAAATTTTAGTTAGAGCAATAAGACAATATAAACTGAAAAAGAAGAAGCAGTCAAAGAAAAAAGTCCTCCTATAAACAAATGTCTAGCAGACTGAGAAAGAAATCAGGGAAACAACACCTTTCACAATAGCCTCAAATAATATAAAATATTTTGGGGTAACTCTAACCAAGCAAGTGAAAGACTTCTATAAGAAAAACTTCAAGTCTTTGAAAAATGAATTGAAGAAGATATCAGAAGATGGAAAATCCTCCTGCTTATGAATCATAAGAATTAAGATAGTAAGTAGCAACATGGTCATCCTACAAAAAGTGATCTGCATATTAAAATTCAATCCCCATCAAAAGTCCAATACAATTCTTCAAAGATCTTGAAAGAACAATTCTCAGCTTCACATGGAAACACAAAAACCCCAGGATAGCTAAAACAATCCTGAACAACAAAAGAATTGCTGGAGGTCCTACCATTCCCGATTTCAAGTTGTACTACAAACCTAGAGTAATAAAAATTATCATGGGATTAGCACAAAGACAGACTTGTATAAATTGGTCAATATATAAAAATTGAAGACCCAGATATAAATCCACACACATATGGACATCTAATCTTTGATTTTAATAAAAAGCCAAAAATACTTGCTGGAAAAAAAAGACAGTATCTTCAACAAATGGTGCTGATCTACTGGACAGCTGCATGTAGACAAATCCAAATAGATCCAGACTTATCACTCTGCACAAAACCCAGCTCCAAATGGATCAAAGACCTCAACATAAGGCCAGCTACACTGAACCTGATAGAAGAGAAAGTAAAAGAAACAAAAGGCTTAAATTTGTTGGCTCAGAAAAAGACTTTCTGAACAGAACACCACTAGCACAGGCACTAAGATCAGCAGTTAATAAATGGGAACTCACTAAGAAGCTTTGGCAAGGCAAGGGACACTGTACTTCAGACAAAGCAACAGCCTACAGATTGGGAAAAAAATTACCAACTACACATCCAATAGAGAGCTGATATCCAAAATACACAAAGAACTCAAAAAACTAGGTATCAAGAGAACAAATAATCCAATTAAAACTGTGGTACAGACCTAAATAGAATTCTCAAAAGAGGAAACTCTAATAAATGAGAAATACTTTAAAATGTTCAATGTCCTTAATTATTAGGAAATGCAAATCAAAGTGATTTTGAGATTTCATCTTACACCTGTCAGAATGGATAAGATCAATAAAACAAGTGACAGCTCATGCTGGTGAGAATATGGAGTAAGGGAAACACTCCTCCATTGCTGGTACAAACTTGTACAGTTATTATAGAAATAACTGGTTTCTCTGGAGGATGGGGTTGATGTACCTCAGACCCAACTATACCACTCTTGGGCATTACCCAAAGGATGTTCCATCCTACCATAAAGACACTTGCTCAACTATGTTCATTGCTGTTCTATTCATATTAGCCAGAGATTAAAAACAACCTAGATGTCCCTCGAAAGATGAATAAATAAAGGAAATATGGTGCATTTACAAGGTGGAGTATTACTCAGCCATTTAAAAAATGTAAAATCATTCAATTTGCATGTAAATGGGTGGAACTGGAAAATATCACCCTGAGTGAGGTAACCCAGGCCAGGAAGACAAATATGGCATGTATTTGTTAATATGTGGATATTGGCTGGTAAGTCAATGATAACCAAGTAACCACAAAGGGTAGGTATAAAGTAAGGGAACAGATACATCTCCCTTGGAAATGGAAATAGAATAGATAATTATGGATTGAGAGGGGACTGGAATGGGAGGATCAAGTGTGAAGAGGGAAGGGAGATGAGGAAAGGAATATGGGGAGAGACATCCAAAATTAAGGGCCATTTAAGGGGTAGTACAGAAACTAAATACAGTCGAAACTTCCTAACATTCAAACACATACTAAGGTGATCTAAGTGAAATTGCCAAATAAAATGAGCTCCAACAGGCCATCTCTTGCCAACAAATCACCAAATGAAGCTCCCAGTACTAGGATTGGTTTGTATTAAATTGAATTTTTGGCCTAAGGGGTCCATGGGAACCCCCAAACAACCCAGGCTGTGCCACGTCCATAGTTTCTTCTCCACAAATTGACAGCAAGGTCCCATTGCTGAAGGCAACACAGAACTTACTGAACGTGGAGAAGTTGAGCTGGTGCCTACAGAGAACCTATATCCCTAGCATCTTTGGTACAGGAAAGCACTCTGAATACTACCAAAAAGAGAAAGGAACTCAAGCCAGCCACAAACCCTTTGGTTTATAATAATGTCCTTCCTAAAAGTTATGCTAGGGCAGTGGTGACAAAAAGCTTGTAGGAGTAATCAACCAATATCTGACCTGACTTAAGGCTAGCTCCATGAAATAAAAGACATACCAGACACTGCCTTGGTGACCAAGAACCGGAGACTGAATTAAGTAGTCCAGGGTTCTATAAAACTAAATAATGCTGTCCTTAAAAAAAAAAAGAAAGGAAGGAAAATAAAAAGAAAGAATGAAATACGTAGCAATGAAATGACCCCTAACAGCATTCCGCTCTGCCCATAGATCAATATCTTGCTGCTCAGCCGTCATCAGAAGCGCTTCCTCCTGCAGCAGATGGGAACAAATACAGAGACCACAGACTGACAGGCAGAGTGAGAGGCCACAGAGCACTCCGCTCTAAACAGGTTGTCTCTATCAAATCCATCCCCTCAGGGCTCAGGAAACCCCGGGGAAGAGAAGGCAGAAAGAGTGTAAGAGCCAGAGGGGGTGGAGGACACAGGGCCCTCTAAATCAACACGATCAAAGCGCCTATGAACCCACAGAGACTGAAGCAGCATGCCCAGGGCCTGCGCGGGTCTGCACAGATCCCCTGAATATAGATTAAGGCTTCCAGTTTAGTGTTTTTGTGGGATTCTTCAAAGTGCAGTGTGAATAGTGGGCCCACCCACACCCACCCACATGCACACAGATGCACAGAAACACACGTGCGTGCGCGCGCGCACACACACACACACAATTCCTGCTGCTATGCTTCTATGTTTTCTGTGTTGGTCATACTGACTTTGATCCAGGTAAGGCTAAGACAGACTTCAGTTCAGTTGGGGTTCATCTTAAGGGAGGGAAACAGATGAATCCCTCTGAGTCTGGACCTTCTAGAATGTCCCAAGGACACAGAAGGGACTTAGCTACAGCATTTGTGATTTTTAAAAATGTAAAAAGAAAGAAGAGGAAGAGAAAGAAAACTACCAAGGCCTTGCAAAGGAAGGGAGGATTCCGCAGCAAGGGGCAAGGGCCTTTTAAGCTGACTCACTGCTGTTGCTGAAGAGAGGGCGGGCTCAGGGGGTGTATTAAGTCCTGCTCTGGCCTGTGAGGGATGCAGTTGTGTTGACAAATGACATAGATGGGGGAGAAGGAGCCTCCTTCTTCAGTTCCAATCAGGGGAGCTGACTGAGGGGTATGGAGGCTTATTCCATGGCTTTGGGTTCTAATGTACACATCAGCGGTAAAAGAATGTGTCTGGGGGGTTGTGGGTGTGTACGCTGAGAAGTGCTTGGTAATCCCACAAGGAGCACATAGGAACAGAGCATGGAGCTGTGGACAGTATCATTTGTATCAATTACATGTGGCATAGAGCGCATTGTCATTAGTTATAGTACAGCCACGACAATGTCGGGTGTACTGGATTCAGAATCACTGGCCCAGGAAGTAACTCAGAGGCCAGTCTCCCAGGCTCCTCTGATGCTAAAGTTCAGCATTCAGGACTTTTGCCAAGGGGTAATATTGAATATGTTGACTTTCAGAGTTCATCCACGAACTCATGGGGCTCCCCGCCCCGACCTCTAAGCAGCCCCTCCCTGATTCCCTCTTTACCCACTTATGAGTAACCCTCTGCTGTTTCTCTCTTCCCCTCTGTGACCCCAGAGCACATCTCGAGCAGTCGTTCCCAGGGTCATGGTGTGACTGGAAAATTTCCAAAGGGGACAGTTAGCAGAGGTGTGCCCCAGGCCCAGAAGGAACTAGACTTCTCATCTTAGGATGAACTAAATGGTCTCAGGAATCCAGGATTTGTGTCGAGTTAACCAAGTCAGAGCCTGATTTCCAGCAGACCACACTCCCGCTCGTGGGTAACTGAGCTGTGGCCCTGTCATCTGTCTCCTAGCTGTCACTGGCCCATTCTGCCATTCCTGACATATGAAGAAGTCGCACCAATGTATAGCCTTGTCTCTCTCTAGCCTTGCCCAAGATGCCACCAGGGGTGAAGGTGCCACTCCTTCTCCACAAAACATAAATATGCAAAGGTAGGAAGATGATTGAGCTTGCCACAGCTCTGTGCCCGGGGACTGGAGGCCATCACCATCGGAGGGGCAGTGGGGAGGCCTCCTTTCCCCTTAATTCTCCCTGTTCAAATCCAGTCTCTCTGGTTGGGACAGTGCACTTGGATTTGTCTTTGGGCCGCCAGCTCACAAATAATGACACTGAGACTTCCTATTAATTATGAGAACTTGACCTTAGCTTAGGCTTGTCCCACTGTCTCTTATAACTTAAATTAACCCATTTATCTGTTTTCTATCATATAGATAATCCATTTATCTATGTTTTATCACACGGTGTTACCTCTCTTGTG